>NW_024344378.1:26762918-26883769 GCF_902729225.1 Pteropus medius | reverse complement strand
AAAGATATTTTATATAGTCAGGATTGGGGTAAATCTGGTTTCAATTAAAAATGCAAAATACTTGAGAGGCATGGAGATAACTCAATTCCTAGCAGTCTTTATACCGATATGGATAAAGGATCTGAGAATAAAAGAAAAGAATAGAATAAAACTCTTGGTAAATTTGTATGGAAATAAAACAAAACTGAAGAATCCTCTTGAAAAGTTCGAGACAAAAATTTCTTAATGCATTTTTATTAGGGCTGTTTATCTTCCAAAGGAACTGGGATGATGTGGTAAGAAAATCAATTGGAATCATTTTAAGTTGAATTTTGGATTGATTTTCTGGTTGTTTTAAAGGCAACAGTACTTTTTTTTTTTAACCAAACAAGATTTCAAATCATCATTATATGAGGGTTCAACTGGTTGGCAGCTTTCAGTTCTCTGTATACAAAGCTTTCATATAAGCCTCAAGTGTTTGGAAATTGCCTATCACTTCATCAGAAACAATCTTCCCATCTGAGGCTGGGGGAAATTGCATTGAAAACAATGTAGGAAGTATTTTATGGGCAGCTCAAACCCATGGCTTGAGAATAGAGAACAATCCTAGAGCTAAAAGAACTCAGGAAGAATTCTCTCTTTTTGCCTCAACCAGAATCAAGCTTGGATACTCCAAGGGCCACCCAAGGAGCTAATTCCATATGTTATCCATCAATGCCAGTCATCACCATTATCATTCAAAGCTGATTGAACTATTGAGCACAATGCTAGGGAGTGGGTGTAAAGATAACACACTTGGTTCCTACAACAATTTGCTCACAGTAAAATTGAGGAGACAGGGCATATCCATATCAGGATAGACCATGATTCAAACCAGCATTTGCCAGTTGATATATAATGGTCCAGAAAAAAAAAATACTTTAGTGATTTAAGTGAGCAAAATCCTGGGGGCTGGGGAGGCAAATAGGTCTCTAAGAGGAAGTGAGGATTCTAGAAAGGTGGGAGAAAAAAGGCTTTTAAAGTCTAGGTGCTCCATCTTGAACATGGTTTAAAAATTAACATAGCTTTAATTGATATAAACTCAAGAAATTATTCATGTGAACTTATTAAGCTGTATATAATGATTTGCGCCCTTTTCTGCATATGTTATACTTCAACGCAAACTTTAAACAAAAATTTTTAACTTTAATTTTTAAAAATACTTTAAAGAAATACATACTTGTATTTAGCCTGAGTAGCATGGAAAATTTTTAAATACAAAGTGAAATCTTCCCAGATCATTCTCTCCCCACACCCCTCTCTCTGGCTCACCTTGTTCCTCCCCTTCCCCACATGGGACCTCACCTCCCCCCAGGTCAGTGTGCAATCAGTGGCTCTCTTACCTCCACCATGGCTTCAGCTGACAACTAAGACACTCTGAGAACCTTTCCAGAGGCCTACGACATAAGTGGGGAAGGTTCTCCTGTTCCCTGCAGTTCCAGAACTTGTATTGTGGGTGGGGTTGCAAGATTTGGCAAAACAAACAAAATCAGAATTCTCAGTTATATTTGAATTATAGAAAAATACCTAATGATATTTTTATATGATTATATCCCATTTAATATTTGGGACATACTTGTACTAGTACTATTTGTGTTTATCCGACATTCAATTCTAACTGGGTATTCTGTATTTTACCTGGAAATCCTGTGTCTGGGACACACAGATGTACAGCTCTTTCCAGGGATTAGTTTGCTATTTACCCCCAAAGTTATGTAGAATGAGAAACAATTTTATACAAAGTTCTAAAACTTAACCATTTATTTTATGTTTTTATATTATTATTGTTTTTATTTTAAAATTTATACATGCTGATGGATTTTTAAAAGTTTTAAACATTACAGAGGATGGACTACTTCTGCAGGAATGGTAGAGCAAGAACTTCTAAAAGTTTGCTCCTCCATAAAAGCAACAAGAAAACTAGCGACAATTGTCAAAATTAACATTTTTGAAACTCTAGAAATAACCAAAAACTGGCAAAAACCCAAGGAGTGTTTATTTGAGATAAGTGGCTGAATCTTAGTAGGAAGAGTAAGATTTGTTGTGTTTTAATTTGTCCTATTCCCATCCCTTTCTGCCAACTTCCATAAAGGTCTTGAAGAGAAAGAGGCCCCTAAACAGTGAAAAACAGCATCACGGCAACTCCTGGAGAGGGTAGAATGGGTTTGGAGCTCCCCAAAACACCTTTCTTAGAGAGCTGTCAATATTTAACCTGTCTGGGTCAAATTGCAAACCTTGCCTTAATTTGATATGACTCATACCCCTCTCATTTCAGTCTTTTCCCTGGGACTGTTTGTTAAAAAGAATAAGTCACAGTTGCCCGAGGCGGTAATAGCAGTTAAGAGCTAACAGAAGCTGATCAAAAAAAGTTAAAAGGAAAAGGTGGAGAATGAGATGTCCATAGGGGGCTTTGAAAAGCTCCAGCTCCTCCTTGGGAAATAAGAAAGCCATGCACATGCATAAAGCTGCATGTAGGCCAAGGCTGTGTAGATGCCCAGGAAAAACTGGAGAAGGCCCCACCCTGAGCTTTCTTCACTAGCCGATCTTGAGGCTCTGCATAAATGGGAATTGAAGACTAAGGCAGAGTTGTAGACTGCCTGCCTGAGCTTTAAAAGTGTTCTTCACAACACACACAGACCCCACTGGCAAAAGATGGGAGAGTTATTTGTTCCAGCTACTTAAAAAATTTGTTTAATCATTAGCAAACCAAGGGGAGACTTCATTAGGTAAAGATGACACAAAACACAAACTTTACAGAATTTGCTCAAGAGAGTTACTTACCAAACAAACAGCAATAATAACAAACAGCTACAACAACAAACCCTGAGAAAGAGGGAAATATGATTTCAAGCATTGCCACCTCATATTATTTAAAATGCCCAGTTTTAGACAGAAAAATCTCCAGACACTTCCCCCACCACCAAAAAATAAAGTTTGGCCCATTCACAGGGGAAAAAAAGCATTCAACATAAACTGTTGCTAAATAGGCCCAGATGTTGGAACCAATAGAGAATTTAAATTAGCTATTTAGAATATGTTTTAAAATTTAGAGGAAATTATATTTAAAGTTCTAAAGGAAAGCATGAGAAGGAGTTCTCTCTAAATATCATTAAAGACAGAGAATATCCATGAAGATATAGAGATTGTTAAAAAGAAATACTTAGATATTCTGGCATTGAAAAATATAATAACTGAAATGAAAACTTTGTTAAAGAGGTTTAATAAGAGCTTCGAGCTGTCAGAAGAATTAGCGACTGTGAAAATAGGACTATTGGGATGATCTAGTCTGAATAAAGAACAAAAGGAAAAAATAAAACCCAAGAGCCTAGGAGACCTGTGTGACATCATTGAGCATACCACATGTGTAAATGAAAGTCCCAGGAGAGGAGAGAAAGAAAGGGGTAAAAAGAATATTTGAAAGAAAAATAGCCCAAACTTCCTAAATTCAATGAAAAATTTTAATCTATATATCCAAGAAGATAAAATATAAATAGGATACACTCAAAGAGAGCTCCACCTAGACACATCATAAAATATTGAACAAAGACAAAGAGAATCCTGAAAGGAGCAAGAGAAAAGTGACTCAACACATATAAAGGATCCTTGATAACAATAATAGCTGATTTCTCATCAGAAATTATGGAACTCAAAAGGCAGTGGCATGACATTTTCAAAGTGCTGAAAAGGACTGTCACCTAAGAATTCTGTATCCAACAAAATGATCCTTCAAAAAAAGAGGCTGTAACATCATTCACCTGCTTTGGAAAAGTTTGGCAGTTCCTCAAAAGTCGAACATAGAGTTATCATATGACCCAGCAATTGCATCCTTAGATATATACCCAAGAGAATTGAAAACATGTCCACACAAAACCTTGCACTCAAATGTACACAGTAGTGTCATTTATAATAGACCAAGAATGGAAACAATCCAAACATTCATCTCTGACGCATGCATAAATAAGTGGCACATAAACATACAATAAAATATTATTCAGCTATAAAAAGGAATAAGATACTGATACTACAACATAAACGAAACTTGAAAACATTGTAAGTGAAAAAAATACAAAAGGCTATTGTTTGATTTTGTTTACATAAAATGTCTAGAATATGAAAATCCTCAGAGATGAAAAGTACATCGGCAGTTGCTAGGATAAAGGCTGTAAGGGAATGGGAGTACTAATGGGTATGGAGCCTCTTTTGGGGGGTGATAAAATGTTTTGGAATTAATGTGTTAATGGTTTCACAACCTTGTGAATATACAAAAACTGAATTGTACACTGTATATGCATGAATTTTATGATATGTGAAATTTCTCAAAAAAAGTAAAAAGAAAAAAAAATCATAGACATATTAAATATGGAAAGCCAATGTGCCCTGACCACTATTCCTACCACCACCTAGTGTTAACTCTTATTAAGTTTTGTTTTTTTAAATATATTTCTACAGAAATGTTCTAGTATGTGAACATCTACTTTTGAAATTTACCCAAACAAAAACTCACTACACAAGTTGTCCTGTTAGGTGCTATTTTTACTTTCAACATATCTTAGATTTCTGCCCCACCCCCACCCCCTTTAATACAGAGATAATCCTCCTTGTTTTTTTAATAAATGTTTTTCTGTAAAACATTTTGCTCTGTGGATGTGCCATAATTCATTTAATGATTTCTCTGTTGAAAAACATTTGGGATGCTAGTAATTTTTTCCACTAAAAATATGCTGCAGCAAATATCCTGCTAGATACATTTTTGTACACTTATGGTGCTATATTGTGGAATTCTTAGTAGTAGAATTACACACACACACATTTTTTAAAATTTTTATTTATTTATTTTTTAGGCAAGGCAACCCTTGGTTGACCTCAGAGATTGCAAGGACCTTGTCAGCTTACAATCCCTCTTATTTTTTTTATTTTTTACACCTACAGCACCTGGTCTTCCTAGGTGATCTCTCATCCAAGTACTAACCAGGCCCCACCCTGCTTAGCTTCTGAGATCAGCCAGGATCAGGCGTGCTCAGAGTGGCATGGCCATAGATTCACACACACATTTTAAAGCGCAACAAGAGGCAGAGTGTAGTGGAAGATGGACTTGGTGTTCAACTGGACCTTGATCCCTGATTCTGCCACTTATTAAATAGGTGATCTTGGCTAAATTACTTAACATTTGTGAGCCTCATTTTCTTCATCTATAAAATTGAACTATGTTGAGAAACGCTTCCCCACTCTTCAGACAAGGTGAAGAGACTTATCTAATGGATAAATTTCGTAAGCGTAAATGGAGTGCTCGAGGTTCAGATTTTCCATTTTCCTTCTTGGGGGCGCACTTCTCTGCACTGCACATCTTCCACGGACAGCTTCCATGCTGAGGGGTCTGCTTCCGTCCAGTCTTCAGGTGACTAGACAGGTTCAGGGGAGGAGGCATTCGGCTCTTCTGTTGAACTAAACCATCTGACTTAATCTTTTTCAGTAAGAAAAGTGATATTTGTCTCCATCTTCTTTTTGTCTTATTTCTCAGGTTTCTTAGAATGAAGGTGAAGGAGACAGGTGGTATTTATTTGACCCTCTCAAGATCCTAACCAACTACTACTACCCTCCTCAAAGTACGGTTTTGAGGATTGAAGAGATATAATGTTTGAAAAGTATTTGGCATATCTAGGTGCTTAGAAACTATAATTATTAATATTATTTCAGAAAAAAGTTATGGTTTGTATTACCCCCTTACGCTCTATTATATGTATCCCTATTAGCCAAGCGTTTTTTTTAGCTCTCCTTTCTGTATTTTACATTACCAAAAAAGTACATATATTGACTATACCATTTCAAATTACATGTACCCTTTTTACACTCTTGCCAAAATATATTTCACCCTCTATGTTGGTCAGATTCTTTCACATGCCGAGGGGTAGAAACAAAATTCAAACTATCCTTAGCAGAAGAGAAAATTTAATGACCTCAGATAACTGGGGAAGACAGCATACATGTGATCTCAGGTAGGACTGGATCTAGGAGCTCAGTGCCACCTGGACTTTCTATTTCATCATCAAATATGCTTTTCTTTGTTCACCACTGCATTCCCAACACCTAGGCCAGTAACTGTCACATAGTATGGATGTGTGTGTGTGTGTGTGTGTGTGTGTGTCTGTGTGAAATAAATATATGAGTTCTTCTCTAATGTCCTCAGGCTTCTTTATAGTCAAAGCTTGGATTATACAACAAAGTTATTCACCCCAGAAGCCATAAGCAATTCGTTTTCTATTTGTCCTATGTGTTTTTTGTACCTTTTTCTTCTTTTCCAATCTTCCTTTGCTTTTTTGTATATTTGAAAACTATTATTTGAGAACTCCTTTCTTGAATTCTTAGGTATAACTCTTTGTTGTGTTTTTAGTGTTTTTTTTAGGGTTTATAGTAGACATATTTAAGTCTATCTTCAAGTGATATTTTACCATTTCATGTAGTCTAAGAACTTGACAATGTTAAACATTTTCCTCTCCTAGACTTTGTGTTATTGTCTTACATATTACTTCTACTTATCTTATAAACCCCATAATACACTGTTATATTTTTGCTTTAAACAGGTGTTTTAAAGATTTCAAATAATAATAAAAAAAATCTTTACATTTACCAGCCTAATTATTTCCAGTAATTTTTACTCCTTTTTGCAGATTTAGATTTCCATCTGATAAAATTTCCCTTCTGCCTAAAAGACTTCCCTGAACATTTCTTATAGTATTGGTGTTATAGTCTGCTGGTAATGGATTCTTTCAGCTTCTGTGTATTTGAAAAGTTGTTATTTTGCCTTCATTTTTGGAAGGTATTTTTGCAAAGAATTCTGCTTTTACAGTTTTTATCCTTCAGTACTTGAAGATATTGTTCCACTGTTTAATTGCATGCATTTTTCCAACAGAAATGTATTTTCATCCTTATCTTTGTATGTGTTGTTGCTTTTTTTTTTTCCTCTGACTGCTTTTAAGATTTTTTTTTCCTTATCCTTGGTTTTAAGCAATTTGATTTAATACACATTGGGTATAATTTTCTTTATATATATTGTACTTGGGATTTGCTGAACTTCTTGGATCTAAGGGTTCATAGTTTCATTGAATTGGGAAATTTGGGGGCCATTTTTTCTTCAAATGCTTTTCCTGTCTTCCTTTCTTCAGAGACTGCAATCACACGAACATTTGGCTGCTTGATTTTGTCCCATATTTCACTCTTTCTGCTCATTTTTATGAGTCTATCTCTCACTATGTTACATTTTGGGTTTTTCTATTGCTGTGCCTTCAGGTCGACTAATCTATGTCTAATCTGCCATTACTACCACCCGGTGCATTTTTCGCCTGAGACATTAAAATTTTCATATCTAAAAGTTTAATTTGGACATCTTTTATATCTTCTATTTCTCTACTAATGTTTCATATTTCCTCTAATTTCTTGAACATATGGAATACAGGTATTATAAGTGTTTTAATGTTATTGTTTACTAATTCTATCATGTATGCCATTTCTTTGTCATTTCTGAGTGCCTACATTACCTGAAAGTTTAGACCCAAATCCAAGCTAGCCTGAATTTTATAAGAGAAAACAGGTGGATAAAAAGTCTCCTTTTGCCCTCTGCTGGAAGACTCAGGAAGAAATCCTACTAGAGATGGTCCCTAGGCTCATTAAACTGGCAGCTTCAATGGAGACACAAATAGAATGGGGAGAAGACGTAGCGAGGGCCTCTGAAAACTGACTAGGTGAATGCATGTAGTTTCCTCCTTTGATAAACCAAAATGCATATATCTGAGTTGAGTCTTCTGATGTTTATACATATACTTGGAACAACCTCAAAAATCATCTGGGGACTTTGTCAACCACACAAATTATGACCTGTAAGCCCAATTCAGTCACGTCCATTTGCTTAAGTATTGTCTATGACAATTTTAATGCTACAACGGCAAAGTTGAATGATTAGAACAAAAATGATATTGTACTCAAAACCAAAAATATATAGTATATAGTTCTTTATATAGAAAAGTTTGCTGACCTCTTATCTAGACCAGTGGTTTTCTCCCCTTTCCGTTTTAAAGATGGAGCAACGCTATAGGAGTGATCCGGGGTTTCCGTGGGGAGTACAGGAAAGGGGGAAGCACCCACCATCACCACAATCCACTCGGATAGAGCAACTCTCTTTTCATCTGTTAGGCTGCCTTTTAACATTTCTTTGGAAGATAGCTTTGTAGAAAATTTAAATCTACTATCCTATTTTGAATCTTTGTTTTCAGATGTGAAAGCAAAGACTGGAGAGGGAAAGTAAATTTATTACTCAACGTCACATAGTTCCTTACAACCCAGATTTCATGATCCCAGGTCTAAGAGTTCTTCACACCATCCTGAATTAAAATCAAATTAGGCGAGGACACTCTTGAAGGACATATAACAACGACGACAATAACAACAAAAGCAGAGTGAAGGGGAGAGTGCCCAAACTATGACTGGAGAATTCTGCCTTGGGCTAGAACTCCCGTAAGCATATCACCCATCACTGGCAGTTGTGCTCCCTTGATTTATGGGACTCTTGTGGTGCTGTCCCACTCCTGAAAGGAGTTATTGCTTTTTTAGCCCCATGTATAGCCCCCTGAAAGGGTTGAGAGACCCAGAAATAGAAAGTAGGGAGTGATGAAACCTAGGAGAAAATGAGATATGGACATAATAGACAGATTCACTGGAAATACAGGGAAAGGCCTGTGCCAGGATAAATTTACTTCAAAACAGGCCTGGATGGAAACGTGGATTCTACACACAGGCTAAAACAAACTTGGGGCCACTGTAAATTCTACGTTCATTTAGAGGGAAGGCTGAGGGGAATAAGGGGGAAAGGTGGGGAAAGATCACCAGGGTAGCTTTTAGTCTCTCTTCAGCTCTGAACCCGAATCTACAAACTCCACTCAATAAAACAAAATATCTGTTAAGACTCACTGTACAAAAAGGCAGGTTGATATGTATTTATTTTTCCTCAAGCATGAACTCCGAGGTCTCATACTCTCCACTCTAAGTGGCATATTGCTATACAGACTGTTTGTACCCCCAACAATTTTGCATGTTGAAGCCCTAACGCCCAATGTGATGGTGGCAGTGGAGTCTTCGGGTGATAATTAGGTTTAGATAAGGTAAAGAGGGTGAAGTCCTCATGATGGGATGACTGCCCTTCTAACAACAGGAAGAGACACCAGAGTTTCCTCTCCCCATCATGTGAAGATATATGGAGGAGGCAGCTGTCCGCAAGCCAGGAAGCCCTCACCAAGAAATGAACCTGTCAGCACCTTGGTCTTGAATCTTCAACCTCCAGAATTGTGAGAAATAAATGTCTATTATTAAAGCCACCCAGTCTATGGTATTTTGTTATAGCAGCTCGAGGTGACTAAGACACATATCAAAGCATTTCTTTCAACTTACTCCTCACATTAATTCTCCTTACTTATTGGCATGTTAAGCTTCAGTTGAGCAATTTTGTGTTTATCTCTTAGTCACTGTGAAGTAGGTAACCAGTTATGTTTTCCTCTTTGGATTGGCTGTTGGAAATCTTAGAGACAAACTCAGTTTCTTCCCAAAGCAAGGACTCATTAGCATACATTCTTGTGAAAACCTCATTTCTAGCCCCATTTTATGTCCTGACTTTTTCTTCCTCCCCTGTTTTAAGTGAAAGGTGTGTGTCCACACATGTTCCGCAGAGATGCACAGATGATAGCATCTGCCCCCTAAGTCAGCATGGTGGTGGCAACCGTAACTAGCAAAAGAAAGGGGAAGCTCCTGGGACTTTAATTGTAAGGTTCTAAATTTCCTCCCCATGTGGAGGTTTTTTTCTCTACTACTCTTGGAAAATTTGCAAACTGCTCTTGTCATCACTGACTACAGGGCGTCAGCATCTCCCTAAACAAATAGAAGTGAACTTTATAAGGGAAATCAAGGCTGGAAAGCAAGGCCTAGCTGCATGATACAATCTTATATTAGAACAGGAGAGGCATGGACATTGCAGAGATCCCTAGAAGACTAACGGCGAATTAAACCTTATAGCAGTAACAGATTTGAGTTTTATTTGTTTATATCAAGGGATAATTTTTAAGAACTATGTGTGTAGGAAGGTCACAAGAAGGGGGAACTGAAACCATGCCTCTGACAAAAAAGGAATAGCTGAGAATTTTGAAAAACTATCTCACCCATGAAATAAGTCTAGAAAAACAAATATCCACTAGCTGAGAAAGATCTTGAAGGTAACCAGGGCCCTGGGCAGAAAAAATTTACATAGTCATGAGAAATAAAAGCCCATACCACATAAGGCGCTAAGGCCTAATTTTTCACTATCCTCAATGGCAGGAAACTAAAGTGATAACATTAAAATTGGTCTAGGAGTCAACAGGTTAGTGGTTACTAGAGGGAAACAGGGTAGGGGAGGTAGAAAAGGGTAAAGGGGATCAAATATATGGTGATAGAAGGAGATTTGACTTCGAGTGGTAAACATACAGTGCAATATACATGTGTATTATAGAATTGTACACTTGACCCTTATATAATTTTATTAACCAATGTCACCCTAATAAATTTAATTTAAAAAATTGGCCAAGGATTTGTGAAACTAGTAAAACAGGAGAGGAAGCAAACTCAAAATAGTTCTTTAGGAATACTTCTGCAATTCAGAGCACATAGGAATCACCACTACCTCCAATCTCCAAATGCCACCCCACACAAAAAACTACTAAGATAACTTCACAATAATAACATTACAAAATATATAAGGAAATAATCTACCATGAGAGAGAACTGGCAGATGCAACAAACAGGAGAAGCAGCATTTTCAAGGTCTGGAGAAAGTAGAGCCATTTATGAGACTAAAATAGAAATAATTAGACATCATAATGAAAGAAATAAAATAATTAAAGACATCATAATGAAAGAATACAATAGGATGTAAAAAAAACAGGCAGAGAAAGAGAAAACATAGAACTTTTAGAAATGAAAACCTGTTTAAATATCAGGTTAGACACTGAATAGAGAATTAGTGAACTGGAGGATAGATTTGAATAACTAACTTGCAATGCAGCACAGAGAGATAAAGAGGGGGAAATTACAAACTAGAAGAAATAGGGAGAAGCAAGCAAGTACGATAATCCTGCATGTATTTAACATATCAAAACCAAAGTGAATCAGAAAATTAAAGAGATAATTTTTAAACAGGCGATTGCAATAGGTAGATGTTCACTGATGTGGAATGTGTCATGAAAAGGAAGAGGACCTGGGGTTTTACGAAGGCAGGTAAATAAGACACTCCTACGGACGTCATGCGGAAGGAGGGAGACAGATTTCATTTCAGAGGATACAGACTCTAGGACCCAAGAACTTTGAAGTTAGCTGTTTCCAGAACTCAAAATAATTGGGGGGAGGGATGCCTTCACTTATCTCTGCTTTCCAGGAACAGAGATCTCAGGTAAAGTTCAACATTACCAAACAGGGGTTCCAGAGGACAAAGCAGAAAAGAAGTGGAGATCAAAGAGGGAATTCGAAAAAGATAAAGTCTCAGAATTTTTCAGAATTAAAGAAAGACATAAGTCTTCAGAATTATGAAGCACATCGAGTCCTACATAAAGATAAACAAAACAAAAGCCATACCTAGACACGTAGTAGGCAAAACTGCAACTGTGAAGAATTATCGTAAATTAGGAATGTTTTTTATTGTTCTTTGTTTTTTTCATCTTCCCCCCTCTCAGGTATTGCTAGTTTTGAACAGTTGAAATTACACTTTTCGATTGCTTTCTGAAGTTTAGAACTTAAGCAGAATCAAAATCAGTTATTAAAAGAAGACTTGGAACACTCCGAGACTGGATTGCTCTTCTCCCGTCACAGGGACCTCATCCTTAGGACTCAGCTTGCCCCCCTCTGGGGTCTCCCCTTCCCTCCTTTCGCTTTTCTTTTTCACCATTGGCCATCTCTCTCCTAAACTGCTCCTGAGAAACTCCACAATTTCCTTAATTTATTTTGCGGTGCAATTCAGTCTTCTTTTTCTCTGTCTCTCTCTCTTCTAAAACCCTCCTTTCAGACCAAGCCCACACCCAAGGAAGCCTTCAATATGTTTCCCTAAACAAAACACTTCCCCTGATATAAATTATGTCACTATTCAGGTATATGAAAGTTGCTGCTATTGATTTTTTGTAATAAATAGCAATTTTTTCCAGGAAAAAAAATTATTTTTCCCCTTAATTATCAAATTTTATTTGTAGTAGATATCACTGGCTTTTAATTCATCTTCAATTCTAAATTTTCCGTATTGGGCCAGGTTTAGAGAGGGACATATGAATAAAATAGAGATTCTCATATACACATTGCTTTAAAACTGAAAAAAAAAATTCAAAAGTGTCAAGTGTTTGTTATATTTTTAAGCAACATGAAAATGGCTAAGCCAAAGCAGTTAGATCAAAATTATTTCATCGAAATGTCACATACACACATCATAGTAACATTCCTATCTTACAGATGAGTAAACTGAAGCTCCGACCATTCATCCAGTTTACTTCTCCAAGTTCACAGAGCTGGTAAGTGGTTGAGCTGGGCCTTCAACCCCCATCCTCTGATTCAAAATATCATCCTCTTTTAAAGACACATTGTAGCCTGTAGAGTTTTCTTCTCAATTTAATAAGTTTCATTTTAGCCTAAAGAAAAAAAATTGACTGACTAGTGTTTGCCACCACATATACTTTGTTTATTCCTGCAGGTCACCACTGAGTACAGATGGGAGTTCAATTCCTCTTGACAAAGGAAGTTCCCAGAGGGTAAACAGGGAAAGAACATACACGATTCTTCTAGCAGGGCTTTATTTTTTTTTCTTATAAATCAACATGTAAAATCCCATAGTGACTTTAATACTTATGGAAATTAGTGTGGCCTCCTCCATTGCAAATAAAGTGGGTGTCTTGAGGGCCTGTATTTTTCCCTGCATATGATGTTCCAGCTCTGTTGTCAGCCAACAGCACCACCTTATTAGGACCGAAGAGTGTCTTTTAAAATCATTGCTCTAAAAGCTGCTGCTGCTAGACCCACCGTCCTCCAAACCATCAGCCTTCCAATGTGCCCTGTGGACCTTGGGCAGAGAGACAAAGAAACATTGTTTTTTAGACTTCGGTTTCAGCTGGGAATCAGAAGTTGTGTGGAGCCATTGAGTGGAGTCACTTATATATTCATCTAACAAATATTTGAACACCTGTTAGTGCCAACAGTGTGCTAGGCACTGGGGACATGCTGAGAAGAGGCACAATTCCTATCCTCATGCAGCTCATAGATCAGGCGGGGAGGAACAGGCATTAAACAAATACTGTAATTATACAAGTAACTCAGATGTCACTGTTCCTGCAAGCAGTCTCTTTTCTCGTCTCCTGCTAACTTTGATGCAGGACCCAGCATTTCTCTTCTTTCCAATAAATAGACAATCTGCTCTGTACCAAAAGCATTCATGAATAACGTAGGTGTTGAGCAAGTTTCAGTATAGGAGATGGAGAAAAGAGTTTGGTTTCCACTGTTACACTCCCACTGTTCACACCCCAGTGAACTAACAAATTCTCTTAGGAAGTATCTGATCTGCAACCCGGAATCTTCTCTGTCCTCTTCTGAAGCAGTTCTGGATCTTGCTGTCTTGTGTCTCCTCTTCCTGTGTTTCCCCCCTGGGACGTCATTTCTCTGTCCCACCTCCACCCCCATCACGGTGAGCAACTCAGCTCTGCTTCTGAGTCTGCGTCCTGGCTTGCTCACTGGCAGCATCTCAGGGCTCAGCAAAGAAAATGCCCTCCAGTGGCCAGAAGCCACCTCCTCAGAAGACAGCATGGATGTCGGGGTTAGGTGGATATAACACCCAAAACTGGTTGTGCTATGCTTAAATAGGTAGTAATTATAATGGTGATCATTTGCTCAGGTGCCAGAAGTCACTCTGAGTAAGAGGCCAACCTGGTGTGATGGCCAAGAACAGCTGTGCTGTCGCTCGTCTGCCACATCAGGTCCCCGCCTCCTGAGTCAGCCTCTGTCTAATTAGGAGCAGCCACAATCTCTGTCTGAATAATTCTCTGGGCTAGGGTTTCTTCCTGAATGACTCAATTCACACGGGATGAGAAACTGTCTCTTTCCACTAGGAAGTGGAAATAAAACAACTGACTCACATTTCGCGCTTCCATTTTTGCCAAGCGTAGATGATAATGCCTGTTACTCAGAAGTGGGCTAGAGCTGAATCTGCTTTCTATAACTCACTGACTTGGCTAGGAAGTTAAAATCCAGGTAGCAGGCAGCCAAGGGAGGCACATCAAGTTAAGTTCCTGGGTCCTAGATTCTAGTCTCAGAGTGTGGCCATTCCTCTGTCTGGTGCTCTGGAGCCAATCAGGACAAGACCCGAGGTGACCTGTTGATTCAAAAGTTTCCCCCTACCCAACTTCTCCCTCCCTGGATGATGTCTCCTGGCGAAGGCAGACATCCTGCAAATCCTGTGAAAACGTCTGATACCCCAGAACATGGAGCATGAGGCTTCGGGAGCCAATGGTGGATGCCACTTGCAGACACTAGAGAAGTCAGTGTGAAGGACATATGCCAGAGGCCAAGCTCAGGGACTAAGCTGAGAGCAAACCTGAGCACCATGGCCAAAAGCAAGAACAGTGCCTGGATCTAGAGTACTGGACAGACGATAGGTCTAAAGGCTTACTGTCCACGGGCTGCAGTACAGTGGGAGTGAGGCAAAGGCTCGTCCCTGAATTTATGCACCTCCTAATTACTGATAGTAAGGGAGCCAGCCAGCAGACACCTCCTTTTTTTCTTTTAACATTTTTTCCTAAACATTTCTCCATGTCAATACATATTTGAGATACGGTAGTTCTACTAACAATCGCCAAAAAAAAAGACTTATGATTCATATGCACATAATTATGCCATAGTAAGTATTGCTCGCTGTGTTCTGAGATATGTCCTCACAATGTATAACATTATGGGAAGTACATTGTACCATGCCGGGGTGACAAATTTTCTTCAGCTGTACCATTATTAGCACTAGAGAGTTCACATATTCTTCCCCACTATGTGATTGCAAGATATGATCCTGTTGTTTTAAAGACCAGTTTGCCAATTCTAAAACAATAACTTTTGAGCCTTTCCCCTGACACTCACAAAAGCATTGACAAATTAAACTCCTTTTTGCGTAGACTCTATAAACTCACAGCCAGCTGACATAAATGGAGCCTCACATATATATTAATAAACCCTCACAACAAACATGTAATATAAGCACCTTGATTATCCCTATTTTATAGAGAAGAAAACTAAGCCTTAAAAACATTAAGTAACTTAGCCAGAGTCATTCAATAAATAAATTGTTGAAAGTCATTCAATAAACAGAATCATTCAATAAACCATGACTCAAAGCAAAGACTGTCTGATGCCTAGCTATATGCATAGCTACTCTGCTCTTCCCGGGCAGAACACATCAGATACCTTCATGAACCGTTTCTGATGTCTCTTGGGTCCCTAATGCATTAATACTGCATCTTGGCTCTCCTGTCTTCTACAGAATGCTCTAATCTTAACAATTCTTCCCATAGCCGAGAGATTCTTCTTTGGTTTAATTTTATCATGATCACTCTCTTCCCTTACCCTTCTGTCCTTGATTAAGCTAGAATATCAAATAGTAGTATTTGGATTTGAAATTTATCATCTTCAGGAAATGGAAAGCTACCAAACAGATTAGATGATCCTGTAGAAAACTCAATCTGCCCCAGCCTGGCCCAACCTGAACCTAAGTTAGACGGAAGTGCCAGCCAGCCAGCTTCCTGAGGGAGAAATCACTAGGAGTCACTAAGACATCACTAAAATTGATCAGAAGTCTTTCAGTAACTCAAGTTTCCCACTGAAGTCAAAAGTGTCCTTGTGGTGGGGGTGGGGGGAACAATTACCACACAAGTGGCCCACTTGTTTTGGTTACCTTTGTGATATTCTCTAGAACTTGAATAATCATAGCTGTGTCACCATCCCTGGGGACCTGACAGATGATAATGCCTGTAGGTCAGTGGAAATTCTTAAAGAGTGTTTTATTATCTAGATTGTAAACCATTTATATACATTCCAATAAGTTGTCTTGTATCCACCACCACCCCCCACAAAAAAATCGCAAAATAAAAATTAAAATAAAATTATACAAAAGCAAAAATGTTTTGGCAACACAAAGTCCATAAAAGAAACTTAAAACATGATTTGATCAAACTTTTGTGATTATATGCATAAAAATTATCTTTTATTTTTTTCCTATATAAAGAAAAACGTAATAAAAAGTAAAAAAAAGAAAATAATAAAAACAGTTTATTACTTTCCTATTCGTAAAGATTGTGAATGACTTATGACACTGAGTTGTAAGTGATGGAAAAACAATGACAAAAAAGATTATTTCAAATAGGTTGAAATACCACACTAAGTTATAAGTGATGGGAAAACAATGACACAAACAACCATTTCAAATAGGTTAAAATGCCATACTAGATGATGAAAGCCAGGTTTCTCAATGTTTGAAGAAGGGAGTTAAAAAATGGAAATAGGGGAGACTGCAATCAACACCGCGGTTCATGCGGTGGAGAAGGTAATCTCAAAGCAACTCTCTTGCAAATTACTTATGAACGGCACGGCATGGGGGAAACAGTCACTACAGAGTATCAACATCACCAATCACGGGACAGATGGACTTCGTGTGCCTCCTCATGTGATGCACAGAGTAGAACACAATATCACATCCGTGGTGTTTCTGCCAAAAATGCGTAACCAGAATCAAATCATGAGGATAATTCAGAAAAAGCAAAATTGAAAAATATCCAATAAAATAACTTCACAATTGTCAAAAACATGAAAGATAAAGGAAGATGACGAAAGTGTTCCAGAGTACAGGAGACTAAAGACACGTGACAACTAATTGCAAGGCATGCTTCTGGACTGGATCCTGAACCAGCGAAACTAATAACTGTAAAAACATTACTGGGACCACTGGAGCCATTTAAATATGAATCTGAGGCTATAGTATTATGTCAAAATTATAGTGTATGATTTTGACTATTGTAATGTGGTCATGTGGACAAACACATGTAAGAGAAGTCATTGCTTTTAGGAAATGCACACTAAAGAATTTATAGATAGAGGATCATAATATCAGCTCGGTGCTCCAGATGGTTTAAAAAAACAGAGAGAGTAAGAGCAAATGAGAAAGTGAATGAAGCGAAATATTAAGAATTGGTGAATCTGTGTAAAAAGAACACAGGTGTTTCTTACACTATTCTTTTGACATTTGTGAAAGTTAGAAATCATATTAAAATAAAAATGTTTAAATATCAGATTACATTTGAAGTATTCAACAAATCTTTTTAAAAAACAGTTTATTACTTTCCTATTGCAGCTGTGACAAATTACCACAAACTTTGTGGCTTAAAACAACGTAAACTTATGACCTTATAGGTCTTTTCCAGCTTCTAGAAGCTGCCTGCATTTTTTGGCTCATGGCCCTTCCTTGCATGACTCTAACCTCTGCTTCTATCATTACATCTCCTTTCCTGATGCTGACTCTCCTGCCTTCTTCTTCTAAGGACCTTTGTGATCACATTAGAAACTCCCTAGATCAGGAGTCCCCAACCTCCAGGCTATGGACCGGTACTGGTACATGGCCTGTTAGGAATCTGCGCCGCACAGCAGGAGGTGAACAGCAAGAGAGAAAGCGAAGCTTCATCTGTATTTGCAGCCGCCCCCCAGCACTAGCATTACCGCCTCAGCTCCACCTCAGATCATCAGGCATTAGATTCTCATAGGAGCACCAGTCCCTGGTGCCAAAAAGGTTGGGGATCACTGTCCTAGATAGTCCAGGATAATCTCCCCATCTCAGGTCCTTAATTTAATCACATCTGTGAATTCCCTTCTGTCACAAGTCTCAGGGGTTGGAATGTGAACATCTTGGGAGCCCTTATTCTACCATAGAATTCAGTTTTTAATATAAAGAGAAACAAATCTATCCTCCTCCCAAATAAATATTAAACAATATTCAAAGAAGTTTGAATTCTAGGAAAGGGGTATGCCATCAGGGATGAAAACACAGGGCATCATATTACTATAATATTCTAGATCTTAAGCTGGAGAACAAATATAAGGGAGTCTGTTTTATTATCTCCAAACTGCACTTACAAATTAGTCTGTTATATGATTTCGTTCATAATTGTTTTTAAAAACACAAAGAATTACATGTAATGATAGAATAGTCTATGTTGATAAGGCTTACTTTTATTAGGCTTGGAGTATTTTGAAAACTATTCTACTTAAATATTTTTGAAAAGAATTTTTAAACAGTTCATCTTTTCATTAAGGTTAATTACATGGAAACAAGATTAGTTGTTAGCAGACTTAGCAACTAATGTCTTGAACCTATTATTGACAGGTATCATTACTTTGTCAATCAAATCGAACAAATAGAAAATTATTACCATTAAAAATTTGCCAGAACAGATCAGTGGTTGTCAGGGGTAATGGGTAGCAGGAAGAGGGCAAATATAAAAAGATACCCTGAGAAAATTTTTTGGGGTGACAGACTATTCTGTACCCTGATTACAGTGGTGACTACATGAATGTATACATGTGTTAAAATTCATAGACATGCACACCAAAATATGAAAGTCAATTTTACTCTATGGTAATGTAAAAAGTAAAAGTTCACTTTATGATAATGTACAGAGTAACTTTTTAAAATTATGCTAATCTATTTTGACCCAACAGTTTTAAATCTAGGAATTTAGCCCACAAAATATATTCAAATACACACACACATACTCACATGTTCCCCCAAAATAGTGAGAACATATTCATTGAAGCAAAACAAGAACCTGGAACCTACCAAATGTTTATCGGCAGAGGACTAAACAAATTATAATGTTTTTGCACTATGCAAGTCATTAAAATAGATTTTAAGTAAACTGACTTGCGTAGAAGCTGTTCTAGAATAGACTGGAACTTCAGGTGATAAGTAACCTACTTTCTAAAGGCAGCCTAAAGCAATTGGGGGCCAGGTACCTCTCCAGGGCAGGAAAGAAACAGTTAGGTTGGCTCAGTTACCCAGGTGTCAGTACATAATTCCCTCTAATCTGTACATATATATGCAGACTTTGAGAAACAAAGTTCAAGGAGAAGTTTCATTCTTGAGATGTCAGCCTTGTAGAGAGTGCTATGGTTCCCTTTTCTTTCCTCATGAGGAGACTATCCTTCAAAAGAATTAAATAAGAGGAAACACATGGAGATTAGAGGTGTAAGCAAGAAGGGGGTCCTCACATTTTATTCCCTGCTTGGATACCTGCTTATTCAGTACAACTGCTCATTTGTCCTCTGTGTCTATTTGCTCAGGGAATAAAAAGAGACAGCAGGGCAAAGAGGCCATAGTCCTGGAGCAGTGCCTCTGCTCACCTGTGTGTGCGACAAGGATGTGTGAGCCTCCTGAGACTGAAATTATCCTCGGAATGTCACTGGACTCCAGACACCTTGCTGGATAACCTACCCAAGAGGCTTGATCACCAGGAGAGAGACCCACCAGGAACAAGAGACTGTGGGATGAACTGTCCTGGGTGGGAGCTGAGAGGGGACTGAATAAGGTTGAACTACAGCATACTTACCGTGAAGCAGCCACGCACATGTCCTATGAGCAAGGCAGCCTTTAAATTACAATGAGCACCATCAGAACACCCAACAATGGTCGCTATATCCATTTGCTCAGGGGGCCATAACAAAACGCCACAAACTGAGGGGCTTAGACAACAGAAATTTATTTTCTCGCAGTTATAGAGGATAGAAGTTCAAGATCAAGGAGACTATGGGGTTGATTTCCTTTGAAGCTGCACTTGCTTTACATGGTTGTCCCTCTGTTCACCTGAGCCGCTAGTGTCTCTTTGTGCGTCCAAATTTCCTCTTTTTATAAGGATACCAGTCAGTTTGGATTAGGGCCCTCCCCAATGGGGTCATTTTAACTTAATCACCTCTTTCAAGACCCTATCTTTTTAAAACAGTCACATTCTGAGGTAATGGGTTATAGGGCTTCAACGTATGAACTTCAGGAAAACATTTTTCAGTCTCTCTTATTTTCCCTCCTTCTCACCTCAACCACGAAAGGGGGAGTAAAGAAAAAGTGAAAAGGTAAGCCACACCCTTCTCTACTCAAACCCCGTCACTGAAGTCTGCCCTGCAATGGCAAGTTCGAGGAAGAGAATGAACATGAAATTGGATGTGAGGTTTAGTTTTAAACTATTCTAGACAGGACAGAACATATTAATAATAAGAAGTGACCAGAAAGCTATGAGATCTGCCCAAGATATCATTAAGAGTCAGAAATGGAGATTCCATAGAATATCGTTGAAAGAAGTGATTGGAGAGAAAAATAAAGTTTCGTATTTCTGTTCTATTGCATGTAGACTGTCTAACTGATCACAATATATATTGTTATGGAAAGAAGTTCATAATATATAATTTACTGATTAAAACAAATTGGAGGACAATATGCATATTATGAACTTACTTGGATTAAAAAAAAAAAAGTGTGATAGATGCCTACTGTTCTTGGCTATCTGGCATCTTTTCTTCTACTTTTTCTGCTAACATTTTCCCCAGCAATGGGTTGATCATGTTACTCCAGTTGAGCTTCTCATGATACCTCACACCCCTTGCTAGTGATTAATCAATAGATTGAACCAATCAGAAACATTCTCTGGGATTTTTCAAGCCAGAGGGACAACGTCCTTTTCCTCTCTGGTCACCAGTTCTAAGGCTCAGAGCTGGGAGCTGCTGATGATCATATCTCCTGACTCATGGAGAACCAATGTAGACAAATGAAGCCAACATGCAGAGAGACATTGAGATGAGATATAAAAAGAGCAATTCATGAAGATGCTCTAGCCCTGGTTTCAATCATTTCCAAGGCCGATTCTACTCTTGTCCTTCCAAAACTTGGGGTATCTGAGCCAATTAAGTCTTGCTTTTTGCTTGAGTCAGTTCGCTTTTGTTTCTATCTCTTGAAACAAAAGAATCCCAAAAATATAATTTTTGTGCAATTATATCTCATAGAATAGATAAAAATTGTTGATGGCAGTTAATTCTGATAAATGACATACTTTTTCCTTATGTCTTATATTTTAATTTCTTTATGTCAATTATTTATTACTTTTGCAATAAAACACATTTAGGAAAAGGAGAACGCAAAATAGGATAGCATTGATGATAGCCAAAAAATGTATGAATATACATTAAATAAGACTGGGAACTGAACTTAGAGCCAAGGATGCTGCTAAACAACCTAAAATGTACAAGACAGCCTCCCACAACAAAAAATTATCTGGCCAAAATGTCAAAAGTACTGAGTTGAGAAACCCTGACTTTGAGAGTTGAATGTTTGCAAAGCATTTCATGTACATTATTTCAATCCTCATACAACCCTATAAAGTTAGAGTTATTATCTCTCCATCTTATTGCTAAGGAAACTGAGGCTTAGAGAAGGTCAATGGTTTGCCACCTGACAAGCGTGTAGGGAGGCTAAATTTGAACACAGGTTGGTCTCACTCCATTACCAGGCTCCTACACTGTGAAACAGAAGCAGAAAGAGGTGAAAAAAGAACAAGGTCTGGGAGGGGGAGAGGATAAATGCTTCTCTGCCAGGTAATCTTACAGGCACCACTCCTGTCACCTCATTTGAAATTTGCAATGAAGCAAGAACATGAACCTGAGCAGACTCTGTTCTCTGGGAAAGGACAACTTGGCAATGTCCTGGTTTGCGTCAGAGTTGAGATGGAGCTATGGATCTCTGTGGTCCTGAGAACTCAGAGTGCTCACTCTGACTGCACTCTCTCCCTGCTGCTTGAGGCCCCAGCTGTGTCTACAGATGAGTCACTGGTGACTGCTCGAAAAGCCATGCCATGCTCCCCTCCATTCTGCTTTCAATATAGTAGGCCTGGCTTCTTTTGTGCACAGAGATTATGTTCCCCGCCTCTCTCCCCTTTTAAGACTTTAGGTCTTATTTACTCCTGACCCTGCCAGCCAGAATTTGAACATTTCATTTTCCAAATGATCATATCATCCTGAGATTAAGTCTTTGTGTTAATTATGCCCTATCGAAGTGCCTTTCCTTGTGGGGAGTCAGCCCTCATTAGTTTTGCTCTTTATTTTAATAGGACTTATTCCTTCTGGGATGGAAAAATGCAAATCTAGTCTGCAGTGACTCTCAAACAACACTGAGAGTCTGTTGGTGCCACAAAGTTTTAGAGGATCGGAATTAAAATTTTCCAGGTGTGAGGCATTATGAGAGCTTGTAGTTCTTATTTAAAGTTTTATATAAAAGAAAACTGGCAAGGGAGTAATCGTTTTCTCTACCCTAAGGCTGCTGGAATAGGTGAACCTTTCATCAGCTGAGAATTTGCAGTTATGTGCCTGCTGAGATTTCAAAGGGCACACATTCTTTGGCCAAATATGACCTTGGCATATAGCCAACCTTATAGCAGCACTGCCTGTCTGTTGCAGCTTGTCTGTGGCTGAGTGACTAATATCATCTTACCTTGTTCTTGCCCTAACCTAAACTGTGTGTGTTTGGGGGTGGGGGCGGGGGTGGATAGAATTCTTCATTTGGATCCTCGGTGGACCAACTGCAAAGCCTCACAGCCTTACTCATCCTCCTACGATCAGCTGATATTATACAAGTTGCATCTAGAGACAGACAAATTCCAGTCTCAAAATGGCAGTTGCCAAGTAACAAATTTACATAGAGCCTTTAAAATCAACAGAAAGATATAGTAAGCAAAACCATACAAAAAGAACAACAAATCAGATGATATCTAGTAGCCCGTTCCTTCTGCCAGGTTACTTCTGATTTCTGCCTGGTTGGTATGGTTTAGCTTTAGTTCTCTGATTCAGGTGACCATATTGGAGATTTGATTAAAAATAATTTTTCATTTAAAGTTGATTTTTCCTCTTGAATCTTTTCGTTATTTGATTATGGAATATACAAATTCATAACCAAGAGGTTTTCAAGCATTCGTAGCAAGGACCACAGTAAGAAATTCGTTTTACATTGTGACACAGCACACACACACACTCACAAAACGAACAGTTCTACAAAAAAATATTCACTCTTACTATGTAAAAGTTCACTTTAATATTTTCATTCTATTCCATTTTATTCTCATCTATTCTATTAAAAATGATTTTTGTTGCCCATTAAATTAATTACACAACTCATTAAAGGAACATGATCCACAGTTTGGAACGTACCACATTACTTACACCGTGGTTTAAAGAACAACAATTTATAGCATTCTGAAGAGATTCAAAGTGTAACTAGAAAGTGAATTTAATTAGCATTTTCCAGGATTTTTTTCTGTGGGATCAATATAATTGCTCATCTAATTCTTTGGTAGAATTGTAATGTACCCATAATTTCACATTTTTCCAATTCCTATGACTGGCTGTGAAAACTGTATCATAATATCAGACTCTTTTCTACATCTTCAAAGAGAGAGGGTCTTTGGGAGCTCCTTTCAAAATGTTATAACCATGAGGCTTGGCAAGGTTGGGAGACCTGGCGCCACTTGGCTGCGGTCGTGATGCATGTGGACATAAAGGAGTCCATCCTGGAAACAGCATGCTGAGGAATTGCCAGGACATAACCAGATCCCTCACCTGGAGTCAACACCAGGGAAAGAGAGAGAACCAGCTAGAAAGCCGAGTAAGATGGCTATGAAAGTCATGGGCAGAAGGTAAAGGGAACAAGGCATAAGACAATTCCCAAACTAAAGAGTGAAAAGTTATGAGGATTTCTGATCCTGTTCTGTGGCTTTGTTTAAGAATATGCTTCAAATGCTTGAAGAGGAAGCTCCAAAACTATTACTCAGAGTGTTACACTAAAGTAAACAAATTCATCCATAAAAATTCATTCCATGAGAAATTTTCCTTTATGAATCTGATATTAAGTAAGGTCAAAGTTTACCTCTCTTCACCCATATTATATAGTGGCAAATGTCAGACATTTTATCATTTCATCCATAAATATATCAGTATATATATATTTAAAACCCCCTTTTTTTAAACAAAACCCAAATTCTATCATTATGCTTAAAAATTTTTAATAATGATTTCTTAATGTCATTCAGTATGCAATTAGTATCCACATTTCCTTACTTGTCTTATAATTTTTGTTTGTTTTTACATTTTGTTTATTCTAATCAGGGACAAATAATTAGGGCCATGTATTTAAATTAGTTGATTTGCCTTATAAGGCTTCGTTTTTTGAGTGGTAACTAAGTAAAATCCAAGGCCTCTTTAAATAATGGGATATTTCCAGGAAAATGTAAATAGTTTACTTCAACTTGTTTTTCATTTGATAAAATAGCTGTCAGCATCCTTTGTAGATAGGAGGAAGAAAATCTTGCTTCTCATGATATAGAAACAAGGATGATGAAAACTGGGCCTACCTCACTAGCCTCCACCATTCCTGAAATCTCCATTAGACTCACTCCAATACTTCTAACAGGCCCCTTTTAAAACACTACTGCATTAAATTCCCTTGTATCTCACATTCTATAAACAGGAAATCTGTTAATCTCTGATATTAATCTCTCAATTCTTTGCCAGCACAATGTTTATAAATGAGGCCCAGGGGATGGCAGCCTGGTGAATCATCGAAGAGTCAACTCTGTTTAGCAGAGTTTTAGTACTGAGTGCCTTTAGATCTTGTAATTCTTAGAAAATTGAATATTTATGTATTTATTGCTTTTGCGTGATGGTACATGGCAAGATAGGATGCCAGTTTTTCTATTTCTAGAATGAGTTTTCTTATTCACTTGAATGAACTTTCTTATAACCATTCAATGGCTATTTCCTACTTTGCAAAAATTATAAAACATCCTTGTTAGTATTTTTAAACTAACAAGGATTGAGAAACTATAGACTTTAGTTTTTCTCTTCTTTTTACTACCCGTTTACCTTTGCCTGGATTTCTGGCTGACATGAGTACTATAGGATGTACCTAAGAGGAGAAATCCTGTGTGACAGCAACCCATAATATGGTACCCATGCCACTTTTTAAATCACCTTTATTGAAGTATAATTTACATAACATAAACTGCACCCATATTAAGGGTCTAGTTCAATGAGATTTGACAAATGTACACACTGTGGAACCATATCAGTCAAGACAGATAAAGAACATTTTCATCATCCACAAAATTCCCTTATATCTCTTTGCAGTCATCAACCCCTTCTCTGGTCCCCAGACAACCACTGTCTGTTTTCTATCAATCGAGATTAATTATGTCTGTTCTAGAATTTCATATAAATGGAATATACAGTATAGACTCTTTTGTGCCTGGCTTCATCAGCTCAGCTTAAGTTTTTGAGATTCATTCATGCTTTTGCATGTATCAATGCTTTTTCTTTCTTTATTGCTGAAAAGGAGTCTATGATATGGATATACCATGATTTGTTTCTCCATTCATCTTTTGATGAACATTTGAATTATTTCCAGCTTTTGACTATTTTGAATAAAAGCTGTTAAAAAAGATATATGCAAGTCTATGGATATATGCTTTCAGTTCTCATGGGTAAATTACCTAGGAGAGGAATTGTTAGTAAGTGTAAGAATAACTTTATAAGAAACTGCCAAAGTGTTTCCCAAAAAGGTTGTGTCATTTTACATTCCCACCAGTGATGTATGGGAATTCCAGCTGCTCTAGATCCTCATCAACATCTGCTGTTGTCAGTCTTCTTAATTAGTCATTCTCATGGGACTGTAAGAGGATCTCACTGTAGTTGTCATTTGTATCTCCCTCATGATCGAAAATGTTGAGCATATTTTCATGTGCTTATTAGCTTTCTTGTATATCTTCTTCTGTGAAGTATCCAAATCTCTTGCTAATTTTGTTTTCTTATTATTGACCTGTAAGAGTTCTTTGTATATTCTAGATATAATCTTTTGTTAGATATATGTATTATGAACTTTTTCTCCAAGTCTGTGGCTTGCACTTTTATTTTCTTAATGGAATCTTTCAAAGGGCAATTTTTAAAAATTTGGATAAAATCCAATGTATTATTTTTTTTAATTTTACGGTTTGTTGTTTTTATGTCCTGTTTAAGAACTCTTTGTGTGCATTAACAATGTTGGCCTCCTATGTCTTCTCTTAAAAATTTATAGTTTTAGCTTTTATGTTTAGATATATGATCCATTTTAAATAAATGTGTACGGTATA
Organism: Pteropus medius; assembly: GCF_902729225.1. Lineage (NCBI taxonomy): Eukaryota > Metazoa > Chordata > Mammalia > Chiroptera > Pteropodidae > Pteropus > Pteropus medius. The sequence continues at coordinate 26,857,469 of NW_024344378.1, read as the reverse complement.
AAGTAACAGTGAAGGTTCATTTCTATCAATATAAATATTCCAATAGTTTCAGCACCATTTGTTGAAAAGACTATTTTTTCTTCACCTTTGCTGAAAATCATTATATGTGTGGATCTGCTTCTAGAATCTTGATCCTAGTCCATAGATCAAAATATTTATGCCAATGCCATGCTTTCTCAAATATAGTAGCTTTGTAAGTTAAGTCTTGAAATCGAGTAGTATAAGTCCTCCAACTTTGCATTTATCTAAAAAAAACCCTGACTATTCTAGCTCATTTGCATTTTCATATAAGTTTTAGAACTAGCTGTGCTTAATGAAACACCTCCCAGTAATAAAAAGGAATGAAATACTGATACATGTAAGAACATGGGTGACACTAAATAATTATGCTGTGAGAGAACCAAGGGAAAAAAAGAGTGCATGCTATTTGAGTCCATTTATATAAAATTCTAGAAAATAATCTATACTGATAGAAAGCAGATTAGTGGTTTCCTGGGGACAGGTCATGGAAGGTGGGTAACGAAAAGGGACAGGAATGAGAGATTACACAAGACTGCAAAAAAATTTGCATGTTCCAAACTGATGTATCCAATCATGGATATGATTCAACTACAGTGATTGAGTCATGGGTGTACATATGTAATAAAACATCAAAGCACACAGTTTTAATTTTGAAATTCATTGAGCTTAAATTATAATTCAATAAATCTAATTTTTTAAAAAAATAGATATTGTCAAAAAAGAGAGAGAGCTAAAGAAAGCTTTCAAAGAATATCAACAAGATCGAGAATTAGGATAGTTTGGGGCTTCAAAACAGCAATACTGAAGACTAGAATACAATAGAGAAATAGCTGCAAAAGTCTAGTTGAAAATGGTTTCCAATCTAAATTTCTATATCCTGCTAAGCAATAAGCAAGAATATAGAATAAAGTTTTTAGATAGGTGCAACCTAAATAAAATTAATTTACTTACGATTCATTCTTTCTTAGAAAGCCACCGTAGTTTCTACACCATCAAAACAGCATAGTAAATGAAGGAAGATTATATGAGATTTGAAATTTTCTGGGATCTAACACACAGAGAAATGAGAGGAATTCTCTGGATGACGGTAAATAGAAACCTAAGACTGGCAGCAGTGAGTGTAGCATTCTAAGAGCAGGAGTTGCAAATAAACAGAAGCTCCAGGATATAATTTTTTTTAAATGAAACCAATAGGAGACTATCTCATATGTTTCATGGTGTGGGAAATTGTATTAATAGGCTGCTGGAGCAAGTGGGAAGCATTAGAAATAGATACAGAGAAAACTAAGCAGATGATAAGAATCGGGCATCTTCTCCTCTCTAATGTACTGCTTTGCAGATTCCAGCCACTTCAGAAACCCCGAACTCTGATTTATGCTTCTTCAGATCACCAGGACTGCTGTGCTCTGCTTTTATTCAACTCTCCATACCACGGTTGGAAAAACAGCCCCAAGCAGAAAACTGCAAAAATGTAAAGCTTACCACGTGGGTTTCTCTCAGGGATCATTCTTTTCATTCATTGCCTGTTTTCCAATGTCTGACAATAATTGCTTAGTATATTTTTTCCAGTTTTATGACTGTTTACTACCAGAGGGATACTCTAACACCTGTTATTCCAACATAACCCCAAAGCAGAAGGATCTGAACCAAAACCAAAAAAAAAATGAGAACATTTTCTGGATCTCTTGCATATTCTACATCCAATTTTCCAACTCTATAATATTCATATTTATGAAAAATAACAAGAATATAAATGCTCTAATCCATTAAAGAGTTTAATATATGAAATTTGGGAAACTAAGCTAGTTAGACCAACTTGGCCATTTGCAAACACTGAGATGGGCCCTTAAGGCTGTAGGATTATAGTCAAGAAGCTCTCCTTTGCCACCACAGCCCCTTACAGACTATTTGAATTTGGGCCTTAGTTATTTGGAAAGCTTTTAGGGTCTATTTTCAACTTTGCATAATGGAGGAGTCTGAATAGAAAAAGAAAAAATATTTGAGTCTATAAGAGGCTACACCTAGAGTTGCACAGCATCCAACAGCCCACTATTTTTGTAGAGCAGGATAGTTAAAGTCTATCAAAATGTCAGAGAGAATAAACAAAAGAATAATACTACTTCATATATGAATAGTGGATTTCTTAATTTGGCCTCTTTCTGACCCTCTGAAAAGGTCAATATGCTGTGACCATTCCCGTTTTATAAATGAGGAAACTAAGAATCAAATTAGTTAACTGACTTATCCAATGCCACATAGGTAGATGATGACAGAACTCAGAAAGGCAAAGTCACTGTGAGTAAATTTACCAGTCACATAAACAGCTCAGATTGACCCTGGGAATAGACAGAATACATGGCCAACTGTGAGGTATAGTTTGAGAGGTGCCAAATCATTCACTCCCTAGCTTATCATGGGGCGTAAAATTTCAGCATTAGACATTCATCTTAGCTTAAGCCATTGACGAGCTGTTAAAATGGAAATCTAATTACCTTACATTTATACAGCAATTCACATTTTTCCAAATGTGTTTTACATTTACTAATAATACCTAACATTTATTGTGAGTACTTCATATGTGGCAGGCACTATTTTAAGTGTTTGGCGCATAATGACTATTTTTATCTATATAATAATTCTAAGAGAGGGGTACTATAAATATGTCTATTGACATATGAAGGAACTAAAGCATAAAAAGGTTAAATATCTTGCCTTAATTTATACAGCTAATTAGAAAGTGAAAAGTTAGGATTTGAGTCTAGACCCAGAGTTCTTGCTTTAAACCATTAAACTATGATGTGATTGGATCTGATCCAAAGTTTTGCAAGATAAAAGCATTATTATACCACCTTTTACAGATAAACCAATGAAGACCTGGAAAATTTAAGTGACTATCCCTAGGTTCTCCCAGCAAATTACTAGCTGATTCTTAACTAATCCTGGGAACCATGACTCCTAGCCAACCCTTTCCAATGTTCTAAACCAAAAGGATTACAAGTGAAATCATTATCAGCAAAAAGAGATATCAGGGCAAAGACAGTTACATTTTGGTGAGAGCTAAGGTAAGGTATTGTGAGAAGCTAAAAAACAGCTTGAGAATTTTGAGCCCTTAGATGGTGGTAGAAAATATTAATTCCATGCTATAAATATTAATGATTCCCTAACTGTATTCTTGGTACAGGAGTATACCATTGAGCAAAACAAGCAAAAAACTCTATTTTCATAAGGTTTACATTCCAGTGGAATGCAAGAAAATATTACTGATTATACAGAAGAATTATATTGAAAATAAAGAGGTATAATAAAAAGTAGAATGGAAAGTGAATTCGGCTAAAATTTTTTTTCACATCTACTCCTTTAATAACTCACTAATTTCCCACATGGTCCATCTAGGAAGCAAGCCACTGATACTTAAAATGTAGTTACCTTGAGATTTTTCAAAATACAAAGTCGAACTTATTGATGGTGAAAGGTATAGACTATCAAAAGAGAGATAAGATCCCCCAAATAGTAAGATAGGATCAGATGGTACTGTAAAGATATAGATTTTAAAGCCTATTAGAGCACATAAAATCCCTTCCTTAAACAACAAAGGGTTACGAGAGATCAATAAAATCTTCCAAAATATTTCCTTTTTAAAGACCTCTTCTAAGGTATCAAAAGTTCTTACTACTAAAAAGTGCAGTGCTGGCTGCTAGAACAGGTGATCATAGATGGGAAAGAGGGCTGAGGAACTATCTCTAGTCCTGTGCAAATTACCTTCACCATCATGACTTTAACAGAGGTCTACCTTCTCCAGTTCTCTACTTGGATTTACTTTAACAAACTCATCAGAATTACAAGGGCTGAATTCTAGTTCAGAGTAGAAAAACCTCTGCTTTGCTTCTTTAGCCCAGTTGCTAGGCAGCAGCAGTTCCCACACTGAGGGAGCTAGCTCTTGCTTTTATCAGCAGTTGTCAATCATGCCCAGCAGGCAAAGCCTCCATGAAATGCTTGTTCTCTCTCTTGCTGGCTCCATCCACACCAATGTTGTGGGATCTCTTCAGGACCACACTTAACTTTCAGGGATCGATGATTCCTAAAACGATTTCATTCCTACAGCTCAGTAAGCTGTTCATTTTTCCCCCAGACAATGCTTCTGCTTACCCGAAACAGCCTGAAATATCAGAAGGCATCACTCTTTGAGCCCCAGAACTGTATTTTACATTGAAATGTAAATCCAGTCCCTGTCAGACAGGTTTGGGTGAATGGATTTATCAAATCATTTCCATAGGAAAGGTAGGTGTCGTAGAGGTGGGGGGAGATGAGCAGAAGAGCACCTGGCAAGGAAGGGAGGAGCAGGGAGAGGAAGAGGTATTGGCAAAGAACAATAAGTCCAGGAAGGGAAGCTGAGACCACTGATGACAAATCTGTCAGGTCCTCGGTTTCCCCAAGGGCTAGTCTTATACTTGGCAACCAAACCATGGTCTTTCACTAAGCAGAGCCTGAGTAGCATCTTGCCATCCAGCCATGTAAATCTAGAATGGGAACCAGAGATCAAGATGCAAGCAGGCATGGAGGATGCTGGGATGCACTGCCAAGATTCCTCTTTGGGAATAAAGGACCATTTACTCCCTGCTGCTGGGACTGCTACCAGAACTCACCCTCAGCCTTTGCCCCCTTTGGGGATTGCTTGAGCTGAAGGAAACTACCTGACTGAAATCACCTTTCCTTCCCTAGGGATCCTACATCTAATGACTAACTCAGCAGGATAAATGCCCGGCCCACAACACCTCTGAAGTTTCATTCCATCTTCATAACTTACTGTGTGGTTGGCTGAGGCATCTGTGAAGACTGCATCACAGCTCATCTTCTCCCTCTGCTCAGTCCTGCTTCCTTTCCTTCTCTTCTACAGGGGTTGATTTCTAGAAAATATGCATGTCAATCCCCATCTCAGGGTCTGCTTCCTGGGGCCCCCAAACTGTGATAACCGGGCTGAAAGGCCTCCATTTCCCAGATGAAGTTTACCCCATCTCACATCATTAAATAGATGAGAGGACTAGGATGTCTTGGGCTGCTGTACAAGGCTGCCTAATGCACTGTTTATGATGAAACTGGGAAATCTGGCTCAATGACAAAAGCAGTCCAAAGAGGCCCAGAAAAATCTTCCTTTGTCCCTGAGGGAGGTCCTGGAAGCTTAGCTTCTCAGACATTAGACAGCAACAACAACAAAATAAGTGATCCATTTCATTCAATAACCATTCACTGAGCATGAACTCTTTAACAAGCACAAAATTATTTGCTGTCATCATGGTCAACATTGTTGTTACTAGTTAGTATTTCAAGTAGTATCTCCAGATCTGGTGTTTCAGGAATTGGGAAACAAGTCACTATACATTTATGTTTCTGTTATGGTTTCACAGACTAAGATGATATCCCCATTTAGTCTTTATATTTCCTGATTAAAGTATACTTATTTTTCAAACTGTTCAGCTGTAGACATTTCCCCATCTGCTTGATCATTTCATTACCTTTCTCTGGAACTGCTTCACTTCTGCTGAGATTTTCAAGTTGTAGTGACCTTATGTTTCCTTTTTTATAGATATCAGTGAACCAGAGTTTTGAACCCAGGTAAGATTATATTCTTTTGGTTTGCTTTCACTGGTTTCACTGAAGATGTCCAACGAGGCTTCGAGAAAAGCTGTTCACTGGGTCAGGGTGACTTTAGGGCTCCTTGGAGCATATGTAACAGTTCCAAGTCCATTCTCATAAGCAAAATTTGGTCTATTTACTCACACACTACTTTATATCTGCCCTCACTGATACTCAGCTGCTAATTTTCTTGAGAGCTCTCTCAAGAAATGAAATGTTGATTAACATTTCATTCTCTCAAGCAATTTAATATCTCCTGTAAATTTAGAAGCTTGACTACAGATGTCCATTGCCAGTATGTTCCTAATCATGAGAAATAACTCGTTCTATTCTGATTACTCATGGTTCCATTATTTAGACCTTCATTAAGGTGCCCTTATTTCTACCTTTAATTTATATTTTTCCTTTGCAAGATAATCCCACAACGTTCATGATGATGTATGCTGGGGACTGAGACAGTGTGGTGGAAATCACAAGGCTACCTAAGATATATAGTAATCTAAACATTCGACGGAAGTACACATGAATCACTGGTTGATTGTTCTTTGGCCGAAAGAACCTGGGAAGGCTTGTCCATGTTTTCCTTTAGTCAGTCCTACAGTGGATTCTGAACTCCTTCACTGGCCCTAAACCTTTATCTGACTGTGATCTGACCAATTTCATTGTCCTGGGTACGACCTTTTCAGCCTCTCTATGGTTGAATTTATTCCATAGAGATTCCAAATAGACTCAGAGTAAGAACGGGCCACAAAGGTTCATGTGCAATTATCACCTTTGGGACATAGACAAGTAACCTTAGGAACAATAAGAGCAATAACTTCAGTGTGGACAGGAATGTCACTAGGTAAAACATCACCATTGCATTCAAGATATGATGATTTAGCAAAGTCTGTGTTACTTTTCAGACATACTTTGGACAAAACCTTGGGATTCTGCTACTTATTAGAGACCATGAGGAACAATGTTTGCATAATTTACAGTATCATGAGAAACAAAAGCACCTGTTCTCTCATATTGATCTATGAAGAAATGGGAAATGGGGCATTTTATAAGGTGTGAATATAAAAGCTCTATTCTTCGTGGCTGTGAATCATATCCCTAAATATAGATTTGTGTGCGTGTGCATGCACACAATTGTGGCATCTTCCCTTGACTCAAAGGATTTCAACTTTTCGTTTCTAAGAAGTCGCTGTGCTCTCTTATTCCTGTATGTTTGAGTCACACCCCTCACCTCCTTTGCTCCTTGTAAGATAACAGAGACAGACTTATGCAGCTCAAGTACAGGGTATTTTTAGAAACAGCTACTAAAGTTAGCTCTCTTGATGGGAATCAAAACCACCACATCATATTTCAGGACAAAGTTTCTCATCTACTAACTACTGATAAGGCAGCATGCAATTCATGCATCTTGAATCATAGGTATTGAAAACTTAACTAGGATTCAATGCTTTGTTCTTAAAAATTTCTAAACAATATAAACATATTTAGGTCATTGGTAACAATAGACAGACAGACAGATATAGTTTATATGTTTGTGTTCAGTCATTCTAAATATTCGACATGGTAATCTACTTGTGCTTAAAATACATTGAGTGTCATCTAATTTTGTTTCCTTGTTAATAGTACTTTATAGGACAATCAGTGAGTGCACCATCACTCAGCCACGTGGTGGGGTGGTGGAAGGTTGGCAGTTTAGCTACATGGCATGTATCAGTGTATATGGTAGTATTGTAACAGGAAAAGTAGACTAAGGAAGTGTTCGATCAAAGTGTTGAATTTATACACCTTCACAGACAGGGAGTTTTCAGACCTATGAGTGACAAGGATGTTTTGCTACTCTATGAGATTATTAACTTCACTACTAAGATTAGGTCATGAACACTTAACAAGAACCAGATGTTAACATAATTTTATAGCCAGTAGCACTAAATCTTCCCCACTCTCAGCAAATCCAGTCCCTACTCCACCACCATTCTGGTAAAATAAAGAGAAACTTGACTCATAGGTTATAGGTGTAACGGTAGGATAAAAGACAAAACTTAGGTTGGAGAATTCTTACTTTCTGTTAAAGCATGAGTGTCATAATTTTTTCTGTGTTCTTTTATAGGAAGTAAAATTCCAAAGAAATGCCAAAGAACTATGATTTAATCTATGATTATCAATAAAATAACAAAGTGACTATATGATTCATATTTCATTCCACTTCATGTTATTTATAAGTTTTCAATGATCATTTCTGATATTTTCTAGTGTCTTATATACTAAATGAGATTCCCTTTTCACATTTTTTCTCCCCTCCTTCCTTCCTTCTTTCCTTCCGTTTTTCTTCCCTTCCTTTTACTGAAGCTTATATGATTTTTATAGGATCTCCATTTGCTAATTCTATCTAGGTAAAGACAGTTACCAAGAGAAAACTTTGTTCAAACATGAACATTTTTTGTTACACTCAGAGCTGTTTGTTCTTTTGGCATTTTCAGAATACAGCAGAAGAGACAGTGTGTCTATCAGCACCTGGCCTGTAGCAGATTGCCAGACTAGTTATTCCAAAAATCTGGAGATTAGAGTAAATGAGTTTTCCCCTTCTAGTCTTATTTATGACCTTAGTTATTTAGAAAGGAAAGGAGCATGCAATTGCCATATGCCAGGCACTTTCAATAAGATTGTCTTTATCATCTTTGTTTGCTGCTTGGCTATATATTTGCTCTTGCTTTGAGGAATGAAAACACTCGTGAAAGCCAAATATTATTAAATTATTCCAGGCTTCCAAAGTAATTTTGCCTATTGAAACAACAATTCCCCTAAACACAATCACAAGAAACTTTCTCTCTCACAATTTTTGAGGTCTAGCCTATATATATACAATTAACAACAACAACAAATCCTCTAAGTGTTAGCTTTAGACATAGGGACATGTGTTCTTTTGTAGATTTGTGTACATGTATACATGTCAGGGAGTCAGTTTGTTGAGGTGCAAGGAACACAGACCTGTAGAACCAGTAGATCGGGGTTCTAGGTTTGACTCAGCCATGCTCTTACTATGGTACTGGGCAAGTAAATTCACCAAGTTCTAGTTCTTTCATTATATATTAAAGACTGCACATTGACAGTGGTTTTAAACATTTCTCCTTTATTCTTTCATATTTTTATTGTAAATCTTTACTGAACAACATTTGATTCATAAGGGCCCATGTCTATATCCTCGGTGAGGAAACTACACTTGATCAAAAGTATTCCTTTTTTTTTTTAACCCTTTAACCTTTTCTCTTGAAGTCCACATTGTTATTACAATGACTCTAACCATTTTGACTGAGGCATATTGACTCATTGTGGGTATACACTTGGAACAGCTTTATTATTTAAATAATGGTTATCAGCTGAACTGAATAAACCATTTATAACACATCAGTCTGATCTTATAACTTTCAGTCAGATCATTGGTCCCCAACCTTTTTGGCACCAGGGACCGGTGCTCCTATGAGAACCTAATGGCTGATGATCTGAAGTGGTGATGCTAGTGCTGGGGAACAGCTGCAAATGCAGATGACGCTTTGCTGACTTGCCAGCCGCTTGCCTCCTGCTGTGCGGCCGGGTCCTTACAGGCCATGGACTGACACCAGTCCCTAGCCCGGGCATTGGGGACCCCTGTGTTAGATTACTGAAGTTCCCCAGTCAAAATATTAATCTCTCCCCCTCCTCCAATCACAGGTGAGAGTCGTGCTTGCGGTAGCTCAGTGAGGAAGAGTGCCTGAGAGTGAAGGACTAAGGGGAGAGCAGCGAAATGCATGTTATGCTCTCGTGTCCTTTTCCTCATTCCTGTGACTGTCCCTTCAGTTGGTAAAGGGAAAAAGACTTTCTCTGATGTGATTGTGCAAGGGAAGTTAGAAGACTTTTGATTTGTTAGCTGAAATGTTATTCTCTTTTGTGAGCAAAGGCCAAGCGCTTGTGACAAGGCAGTTGACTATTGCTTGTCATCCTGGCTGAACCAGCTCATTATCTACAGACTTCGTGAGTGTGGGTGGCTGCCCACTAATAAATTTCAATCCCAAGATCCTCCCCTAGGCATGAGTGAGCCTTTGTGGGTTCAAATGCATCTTCCCCCAGGCCCCCAGATGGAACCCATGTGACATTCTTCTAAAGCATGTTCCTCTTTGACTCATGCTATGCAATCTCTAGCAAACTGTAGCTCCCAGACTCACCTAGTCTTCCACCCCAAAGCTGGGACCGAATGGATACTTATTCTGAATTCTTGGTAACTCAAGCGGGAGGCCTCCCAAGTGAAGTCTCTTGCTCTCTCCCAGTTTGGCTCTTTCTTCACTGTGGGGCAGCTCAGCAATCACTGTAGCTATTTCAACTTTCAACTGGAGAATAAGATATTAGTCTCCCTTTCATATAGAAAGAAAAAAATCTCTACAAATCATCCTATTTTGGGCTTCTCTTCTTTGCCTTTGAGAAGAGGAAATAGTCTAGTACCCCCTTCCTTTACAAACATTGGACACTCCTAAAAGTAAACCTTCTAATCTCCCTCCTCTACCTTAAAGCCCTCTTTGTTGGGGGAAAGGGGATGAGAAGGTGGGAGTGTCAGTTCTGCTGAAATGACATTTCTCAGCAAGACTTGTGGGGAGACGGCTAGCACATCAGCTGGTGATGCTATTCATAGAATGGGGAGCTGTGGGTACTAGACCCAATTACAAGGAGAACAGAAATGGATATAAAATCTGCATGCTTCTTTTAACCTCTTTTTAAAATTTTTATTTTAGAACTAACTCTAATAAATGCCCTAATAGATTTTAATTAATCTGAGAGTCAATACACTGGTTATGATTTTATGCTACAATTTTGCAAAATATTACCATTAGAAAAAACCAGGTAAAGACTACATGGGCTCTCTCTGTTTCATTATAACTACATGTGGATTTATAATATCTCGATACAAATTTCAATAAAAAAGTATTCACCAAGATTTGTATAGGTCTGGGTCACTTTACAAAAATATTTCCCTTTGTACCACTATGAATTGTATCACTTTCATTTTCAAACTCCAATCTTTCTTAAGTTTAAGGTCACGTGTTTGAAATTGTTTCTTCAGTTCCACTAGTTCCAGACTTTTTTGTGTGTACTTTTAGATCTCTCTTCTCTATCTTCCATATCCAACATTTTCTTTCTCATATTCTTCTTTCAGTCTTTTTCCTCTGTATCCTGGAATAGTTTTGACACTGGTTCTCTAGAGTCCAGTACATAGGTTTTATTTCCTACAGTGTTAATTCTTTAGTGTCGATTCTTATTATTTTTTGTTTTATGCTTATATTTTCACTTCCTTTAGACATTTTTTATCCAAGTACTTTTCTGTCTGTCATTTGATTGGTTCCTTTTTCATTTTGATATTTTATCTTCTCACTTTTGATCTCTTTTGTTTTGTTATTTTAAGTTTACTCATCCCTAGAAAAAAGAGAGTTATTTTGACTCCTGGCATTTGTCCATAAACAGAGTGTGTAGTTTCTCCTTGTTTCCTTTTACTATTTTGCTAATTACCATCAAAATCCTCTTCTTCACTCATAACCTAGAGGGTACTTCCTACATAACACTCTGGATTTATATACCTTTTATTCGATATAAATTTACAGTCCTTAGGAAATGTCTTTTGGTCTTTTTGCCTGATTATCTTTCCATGAGGAGGGAAGTTTATTCCAGAATTCTCTGAAACCCTCTACATTTTTTTTTCCCTTCCAGAAACAGTTCTTTCAAATTCAGTTCCTTGCCACTATCAAATTCACATCCAAAATATAAGTTCTCCCAGCCATCTTACATTATCAGAAACATTATCTCTGCAGGAGGAAAAAGGGGGAATATTAGGTGAGTCTGACGACCCTGGGAAGCTACTCTTGTGTAAGGTTCTCTCTCCTTCTCCTTCCCTCCCTCCCCCGCCACTCTTCTCTATTGTTGAATACTTGTGTCTGTGAAGTAGAAGGAGGAGCCCCATGCTTCTAATTCAGTTTCATTCTGATTAATACTAGTTGATAAATCAGTGGTGCCATTATTTTATCTAAGAACTCTCTATGTTTTTCAAAAGAGTGGTGAATAATCCACAAATTCCCATTAAGCATTTTAAGCAGGGAATAACACAACCAGATTCCTGTGTTCAAAAGACTTCTCAGACTACAGTGTGGAAAACGAATTTGAAATGAGCTGAGAGTGAAAGCAGTAAATTAAATTAGAAGGCTATTGTAAGAGTCCAATAGAACATGGCAAGACTTAGACCAGGGAAGCAGCAGTGGAGATGGTGAGGAAGTGAGAGATTTATTAGATGTTTATGAGGTAGAACTGACCTTAATGACTCCCTTGGTGGTAAGCAGGTTAGTTCAAGGTAAGCAGCTGTAACTGTGCTAAATGCAGAAACTGGAACCTTCTATGACTTCTGGTGAGTACATTGGAATGTTAAGCTGTTTAATTTATTGGGGAAGGGATACTAATATAGTAGACAAATCAACAATCCTTCCTAAATGTGTTTATAGTTTTTTTCTTTCTGTTTATTCTCGACCCCTGAATATCAGGTTTACTTAATTCTGTCACAACCAGGTACGTTTTTAGAAAATTTCTTTATGATAACGAAGAGTGAATAACTTTAGGTTGTCTTAGATAATCAAAACTGGAGAAACCACAGGATCAGTTGGTACTGTTGTCTAGGTTGCCATCTAGTGATCAAACTTCTCTACAGCAGATAAGGAGCCCTGAGGATGTCACAACTACGGCTAATCCTGCAACTTGAAGTTCATGTGTGTTGGTACCTCACATTCCAGTACCTAAGCTGAACGCCTGCCAAATACAATCCAATTAACTGCTGTGTGATTTTAGGTAAGTAACTACATCTCAGTAGGCCTCAGTTTCTGAATCCATAAAATATAAGGCTCGCGCTAGCTCATTTCTAGGACACTAAAAACATTTAATAGTTCAGAGGCTTGTCTTTTTTTGCAAACAGGCCAAAACAACTATCCAGGATGACACGCCTATTTGTTTTAATTCAGGCACCAAAAACACATATTATATAGCTGGCTTAAGGTCCTCTGAATGACCTCACATTTTGAGAGCTCACATTTGGCAATTTAATCTCATTCCAGCGTCCCCATTGCTTCAAGTAATTGCCCATTTTGCTAACCCTAGTGATTTTTCTAAGAGCCAAAACAAATAATAAAACACGATATCACTATTCAAAACACTCCAATTGGGCTTTATAAGCCACAGCAGTCATCTCAAAAATTTTAATATTATTCAATCCTATGAAAAAAAAAAAAAATGAGCAAGCAACTTGTCAATAATATACGATATTTATGACATATTTTATTATTTAATACTATGCATGCACACTGCCCTAATACAGTGATACATAATAAAACAAATATAAAAACAAATTTTTAAAGGATGAGATAAAGGTGAAATAAAATAATGCTACGTTATTTATTGATTTTAGGGAAAAAAATTTACTCTCACTAAAATAATATCCTGGTCCTTTTAAAATAAGAAAGTCTTTTGTATCAGCCCACATACTTATCATTTCCGGCATTCTTCATTCTTTTGTATAGATCCAGATTTCTATCTGGTTTCATTTTCCTACTACCTTAAAGACTTCCTTGAGATTTCTTGTAGCGCGGGCTGCCAGGGGTGAATTTTATCAGCTTTTATATACTTGAGAAAAATCTTTCTGTTGCTTTAATTTTTGAAAGATATTCTTGCTGGGTATGTATAGAATTCTAAGTTGACAGCGTTTTCTTTTTAAGATGTTGTCCCACCAACTTTTTTTTTTTACTTGCATTGTTTCCAACAAGAAGTCTGCTGTCATTCTTATCTTTGTTCCTCTACATAATTTGTGTTTTTACTCTAGCTCTTTTTAAAGATTTTTCTCTTTATCACTTATTTTAATTAATTAGATTCGAATGTGCTTTGGTGTACTATTCTTCAGCTTTCATCTGCTGTAGTTCATTGAGATCCTTGAATCTGTAGATATATAGCTTTCATCAAATTTGGAAAATTTTCAGCTATTGTTTATTCAAAAATTTTGCCCCTCTTTCTCCTTTTAAAACTCTAATTATGTATATATTGAGCCACTTAAAGTTGCTTAATATATAAAGTAACTCTTCAGTACTCTTTGGTATTTTAATGGAATAATTTCCATGCTGTTTTCGAGTTCACTACTTTTTTTCCTTCTGAAATATCTAATCTGCTGTTAATCCCATTTGGTGTATTTTTCATCTTAGACATTATATTTTCCATCTCTAGAAGTTCAGTTTGGGTCTTTTTTATATATTCTACATAGCTGCTAAAACTTCTCATGTTTCCCTGTACATATTTGAACATATGGAATAATCATAGTTATTTTAACATCATTCTCTCTTAATTCTATCATCTGTATTATTTCTGAGTATGTTTCTAACTGATTTTCCTCTTCATTGTAAGCTAGCTCATATTTCTTTGCACGTCTGGAATTTTTTGGTTGGATGTTGGACATGGTGAATTTTATATTTGGCAGGCTAGATTGTTTGTGTTCTTTTCAATGTCCCTAAACTTCATTCTGGAATGCAGTGGAGTACCTTGGAACAGTTTAACCCTTCTAAAAGTAACTTGCTTTTAAGCCTCATTAGGCAGGACCAGAGCAGCCTTTAATCTCAGCAACTAATCTCAACCAGGAAAAATTTTGACCCTAAGGGAAAGGGGACACTTGGAAATGTATGGAGACACTTTCAGTTGTCACAACTAGGAGAATGGTAGAGGCTAAGGATGCTGCTAAACTTCCTATAATGCGCAGGACATTCAACAAAAAATTATTTAGCCCAAAATGTCAGTAGTACCAGGACTGAGAAACCATGGTCTAGGACAATTTTGCTCCATTACTGGCACAATATTCTTCTGAATTCTCTACCTGATGCCCCATGTATTAAAAGATTTCTTTGCTCTGGTTTCAAGCCCTGTGGGATATCTAAGAGTTGTTTTCCCTACTCCTTTCTGGTGGCCTCAGGTAGCTTCCTTACACACATGTACCAATCAGTTGATTACTTAGTAACCTGTAGTTTCTTTCAGTTGAAGAGCCAGATGACCCCTCTGCAGATTTCTGTGACACTTCTCCTCTCCTACACTTTGCCCTGTGAATTCTAGCTATCTTGGCCTCTCTGAATTCTCAACTGTCTCCTGAACACAGGGTGCTTGCCAAGCTGTTTGGGATTGCCCTCCCTGTGCTTGGGCCTGGAAACTGTCTCTAAGCAATAAGCCAGGGTAATTGTAGGGCTCACTTCATTTCCCTTCTTTCGGGGATCATTGTTCTATTTTGCCTAGCGTCCAATAACTGAAAGCCACTCTTTCATATACTTTACCTGTTTTATAAGTCAAACAATTTAAAAACCAGACAAAATATAGGAAACAGTGGCTTTAATCTTTGAACAGTGGCTAATGTCTTAAGACACAATATGTGGTTAGATCGAGGTTCATCTTTGAACGTTTATATTTCAAATAGTCTTGGTAACAGATTTCCCAAAGCTTTGTGTCAGCTCTAATTAAACTATCATTATTTTCATCTCAGTGGAAGGCTGACAAAAGGCTCATAGCAGGAGTAATGTGTCAGCTCTGTTATTTTCTTGTTTTTCATATTTGCATTATTAGTATTATCTTTAGTCTGTGTTTTATTTCTAAAAATCTATTTTTGTTATAGAAAAATTCAATCATATGTAAAGATAGAGAGGACTGCATAATGAGCCTTGATTTACCCTTCATTCAGCATCAATAATTAACAACTCACAGCTAATCTTGTCTCATCTATATTCCTACCCACTTCTAACAGTGACCTCCCTGACCCTGAATTATCCTAGGCGTCATATTATTTCATCTATAATTATTTCAGTGTGTGTATGTATGTGTATATATGTGTATGTGTGTATATACATACAATACTGTTTCATTACCTTACCTGAAAACATAATAATAACTCCTTTATATCATGAATATACAATCTGGCCTCAAACTTTTGGGATCATTTCAAATCTCTTGTTTTTTGTGTTTATTTGAATCAGAAATATAAGGGACATACATTGTGACTGGTTATATGTCTCTTAAGTCTCTTTCAATTTATAGCTCGCACATGTGCGCTCTCTTCCTCCCTCCCTCCACCCCACCTCCCTTCCTGCAATTTCTATGTTAAAGAAATAGTCAATTGTCCTCTATAGCAGCAGTCCCCAACCATTTTGGCACCAGGGACTGGTGTTCCTATGAGCATCTAATGCCTGATGATCTGAGGTGGAGCTGAGGCTGTGATGCTAGCACTGGGGAATGGCTGCAAACACAGATGAAGCTTTGCTCACTGGCCCACCACTCACCTCCTGCTGTGAGTCCTGGTTCCTAACAGGCGATGGACTGGTATTGGTCTGCAGCCAGGGGGTTGGGGACCCCTGCTGTAGAGTTTACCACTAACTGGATTTTGCTCAAGGGTCAGATATCATTTATCTATTCCTCAGCCCCCTGTATTTCCCATGAATTGCTAATTATATGTAGAGATTTGATCAAATTTAGATTCAATTATTTATTTTATTTTATTTATTTATTTATTTTTTTTTGCGAAACTATTTCATAGATGTTGTATAATTCTATCAGGCGTACATTCTGTGATGCTAGCAGCCCTGGATAATCACTGCAAAAATCCATTAATTCATTAGGGATATGGCCTTAGTCTAATTCTATCATTCTTCATTTATTAGCTGGAATACGTGTATAAAGGCAATCTTTTCTTCATAGTTATATTCTAATTCTATCATGCCTTCTTCATTTAGTAAATGAAATACTTCTATAAAGTTAATACTTCTTAACTTCGACTATTTCTTTTCTACGAGGTAAAAATTATATAGAAAAAAAGATAAATGCCTAATGCATTTTCTCTACGAGTTTTCAAATTAATGATTGTTTGCCTATCATCCTCCAAAGGTAACCAAAGATTTTTTGTATCATTATGAACTGATGCATTTAAATATATTCGATATTTTAATCCATTGCACTTGTTATTCTTCTTAATGCTTGATTTGTCCCATCTTCGGCCAGTGAGAGCCTATTCAAATCGAGTCTTGCAGCCTTTTGACATGACCCCAGTAGTCTTCGAAAGCTTTTTTGCTATCTGCTTTGACAAAATATGTTAGACTTAAGTGATTTTGCTAAATAGTACCAAATCCTCTCCAAAAGGGTAGTACCATTTTTATAGTCCCCTCTGCAATCTAATTTCCCGTCTTACCAATAGAATATTGAATCAAACTCAGATTTTTGGAAATCTGATAGGTAGGAAATGTGGGAAATAATATTGCTGTGTAGTTTTAATTTGCATTTATCACTGTGAGTTAGGCTAGTCCTCTTTTCATATGGTTAAAAGCCATTTGCTATAAGCTGTCTGTTTGTATCTCAGCCTGTTTGCAAAGATCTTCTTAGTAACCTGTAGGTTCTTTGCGAAACTATCTTAAGTCATATGTCCATTTTATAAAGTCAATTTAGTCCAAATATAACTTCTAAGTCCAATTTAACCAAGCAATATAAATTTAAACATGTGCTGAAAAGAAACAAAGACACAAGGCACTAAAGACATAATCTGAATTACAAAGCTCCTATTCCCACTCTTCACTCAATATACTTCCTGCTCTATATGTAACACATTGGACAGCCACTTTGTGACACATTGGTCAAGGTCAATCCATACATTATAATTTAGAAACATTTCCTAATTATTTAAATTGAAAATATAATACAAAATACCTCAATATATTATTTTTAATGAATATAATTATGTCTAGATTTTCTTTTCACACTCTAGTAGCCGCCTTGCACATCCCCAATGAGGAGAAGACAGAGCCCACTTTGGAGACTACTGACTGTGGGGTAAAGTTCAAACTTTTGGCTTGGCCTAATGGCAGGTCCATCAGAATGTGGCCCCTGTCCCTGTTTCAGGCTTCTCTAACACCATTTGTCCCCTTGTTCTAGCTGTATTCAAGTCCATGTAGCTCCCCCCGCCCCCGCCACCAAATGGCCTCTGTTTAAGGCACCCTGCACCCCTTTTCCCTTCTGACCAGTAAGCTCCTGTGACTGCCATATAATCTGCACAAACATGCTGGGCCGCTCTGCTCCTTCTCCACCGTGAAGAGATACATCCTGTGAAACCATCTCTGACTTCCTCTAGGCTCACCATGAATACTGTGCAAAACCACTGACAGCTTTTGGGAGAATCTAGCAAGTAGGAACTACTGGGCCCCTTCCCTTCAATCAAGAATCACTCTCAATTCTTCCCCATTGACAAGGCTGTTTCAGAGGAAGTATGAGAATTGGTGACCGAGAATGAGGTCTAGCCTGCACTTGATTTTCTCCCCAACTTCCCCCATTACTAGTGATCTGCTTGGAGAGCTGGCTGAGGGGTGGGAGCCTGGGTAAATTTCCTTGGAGACAGACAAGAAACAAAAGTCCTCACTGAAGACAATGGGAGAAACTAAGCTGCGGGAAACAGCTAAGCTAAAAATCAGGCTGGATAGGTGAGGTCCCAAATTCATGGAGAAGTTAGGTGGCATCCCATTTAGAGTAGCCCACGGAAGCAGAATCCCAATGTGATTCTAGAAAAGAACTCTTCTGTCAGCACTAGCCCTAGTGAGGAGAGACTCCACAGGTCTCACCTACCTACCGGCACAGCTCAGCCTCTCTCTCCCAGTCCTCTGGTTCTGTAGCTGAGCCCACCCTGACTCTCCTTGTCAGGGCCTTCCTGCTGTTCTCTACTTTCAGGTTTGTAAGAGCCCCCAAATCTAAGTGCTAACAAAGAGCTGGAACACCCCAGCCCATTTGTCAGCCTAAGCCTGACCAGAAAGTACTAGATAAAACCAACACTTAGATCCCTATTTGACTTCTTAAGTGGATTATTTAATGGATTAGAACCCAGAGGGGAGGAGGGGTGAGCAGTTGGCTTCCTAGACATCAGTGAGTTGAATTGGGCAAAAATCGGTGAGTTGAATTGGGCAAAACTAACCAACTGAATGTACTTCACTTAAAGGAAGATCAAAATGAAAGTGAATAGTCAGCCTAAAACCACATTTAGACTTCACAAATCCTATGGAGAATTTACTTAAAATGCAGATTCCAGGGCCCCACCCCTGCGATTTTGATTCTGGTAAGTCTGGGATGACACCTGGGGACCTGAATATTTAAATTCCCCAGTGAATTAGGATACAGATATTTTTAGACCAGACTTTGAGCAGCAGTGGCCTCTGTGACAAAAAGGGGAAAAATAAAGCATCTGAAGTTGCTGGTTGCTGGGGTCATCTAAGCAGTATCTGCAAGCTGCACCCCTGTTGCGAATTATGTAGCAAACTACCTTTGTTCTGGTTGTGGGCTCATCTACAACCTTCTGGCCATAACCGACTTCCCTTGTCACTTGGCTGCAGGGAGAGAGTCTACAGATCTGCTGACATGAACACTCTGTTCTGTCCACAGCTGTCTTTCTCATTGTAAATCAATACATTGGTGCTCACTTACATTGTCATTTCTGTGGCTTTGCTTACTACAAGCTCCTCCTGAGAAGCAGAGCTTCACTCATGTGCGGATGGAACCCGGTTCCTGCCGTTCCGGAGACTCAGCCTTACTGCGATCAGTCTCACACACTGGAACAGTAACTTCCTGCTCAAACCATCTGCTGCCATCCCAACAGCATCTACGCTGCTCAGAGCTCCACCCCCACCCAGCCTTTGTTCTCAACTCCCAGGGCCACCCACACTGTCACCCCTCTCCCAGGGCCTTGAAGAACCCCTCTCCCCCTTTTCCTAGTGCTTCTCGTTCCCTACCACCTCTTGTCTTTCAAACACCTCTGCTCCTCGCTCCCTGATCTCATCTTTTCCCTCTTGACTCTTGTCTGTGTTGTCAATCATCCCAATCCATCTGCTCTTCTGTTATCCACACCCCGCCCCCGCCTGCCCTCACCCCCAACAAGATGGATCTACAGAGTTCCCAGTCTCTGCTGGTGGCGGAAGCTCTGGAAAGACAAAAGACCCCTTTCTGTTATCCTTGCTTAGTGCATTCCTGACTGCAAAGAAGAGCTGGCTATGTGCCATGCTCCAGGGAAGGGGGAAGAGGTAGGGGGAGGAAAATCTTATCTGCCAACAGGGTTAAAGCCAGACCCTTCACTGTGTTCAGTTCACTCCAGTGAACGTCACCCTGTGCTGTGACTTGGCAGCCAGCCAGCTTTCCTGGGTGACACCCCTGTGAATTGCCTGAACCACATGCATTCACATTCAACTGCATCGCCATTCAAGCAAAAGAACAGAAGGAAGGCTAAAAGAGATTAGACCAATCTTCCTTCCCATGCAGTCCCCAACTCTTAATAGAGGCCATGACTGACAGGTTGCCCTTCAAGCTCTTTACTTCGACAGATTAAGGACAGCCCCAAACAGCTTCGTTGCTTTAGTAACCTGCTATTTAAGCCTCTCTTTTATTCCATCAAATTTTTCACCCTGTCCTGCCAATTTCTGTTGCCACTATCATCATTCTCATTGTTCTAATTGTTATTCTCTGAGTAGACATCCTGGCTACTCAGAAGGTCTGATTTGTGTTGTCTTCTTTTACCCGCACTAAAGCGATATTCATGACTTTCATCATCTCACTTGCTCGCTCAGACTCCTACTAGAGCCATCATTCCAGGCCCCCTTCCCAGATTTCAACATCCTAGCTCCACCTTAACCGACCTTACTTCCTAGCACAGACTTTTCTCCTCATTCAAATCCATCTTGATCCAGAGTCCCAAGATTTCATACTCATACCTGCCTGCAGTGCCCTCACCTGTACTCTCTTTAATATTCTATCTCTTTTAAAAATGCCAACTTCAAACCCTGCTTTGTTTCAATTGAGATGCTGGGATATGGCGAGATGGCACTGGGCATGATGTCACAGGTTCCAAGATTCAGCTCTGAGACTCCCACTCTCCAGCCATGTGACCTCAGGAAGGTAACTAAACTTCAGTGTTATTAGAAAATAATCATACTTCGCAGGGCTTCGTGCTTTCACACAGTTTGTTAACAACCTGAACATGCTGAGGGATAAACAGGAAATTGTTTTATTTTCCTCCAGCTCCTGCTTTCTACCATGTTATATCAACTCCCTCTTCCTGGTCCTTGAGCAACAGGTTTCTGGAAACTTTGGGATATTAGAACAAATCTCACTTCCCAATACTAAAAAGTCTAGTTCAATCCAAATACAAACCTAAAGCTTCCCTTGGGGATCAAGAAGCGCAACTACAAAATAGTTAAAGGGATATAAAATACAGCCCAGGGACTATAATCAATAATATTGTAATAAATATGTATGGTGCCAGATGGGTACTAGACTTATCAGGGGGATCACTTCTTAAATTATACACATGTCTAACCACTGTGCTGTACACCTGAAACTAATATAATGTTGAATGTCAACTGTAATAAAAAGCTTCTCCCGCTCCCACTCTTTCCCCTCCCCACCAGCTCAGGTTTGACTCATGGCTCAGGGACCAAGGACCTGCTGTCGTCTATCCTTTCATTCCTTCTTATTTTTCCACTCTTTTGCCTGTTTCTGGGTCTTTCAGAGTCAGGGCAGGAAGAGGGAGAAAGAAAAGTGGCCAAGTCTTTCTACTTAGCCAGTGCTCTCTTAGCTGTCGATGCCCCCTATCATAACAGAAGCCTAAAGCCTGGCTCTTTTGCGGGGTGCAGATGTGTGGATTCTTTAGAGGCCCCTCAAAGACTTTTGTGCTGCACAGTTCCCTAAACGAGGCATTGAGTTCTTCAGCCAACCTCTTGATCCTGCACCCAGCAGCACACGCCACATGGCCTCCTCTTGGAAGGAGACCTTTTTAATGGGGTCCCAATAAGACGGATGGAGCCCAGTTATCTTCTTCAACATCAGATTGGCCCAGGAAAATCTTGTCCATCCTTGCCATATCAATACCAGGCATGCAGCTGTCGCCTCCACACTCTCTCTCCTCCCCAGCCATTGTGGGCAGCTCAAGCCCAGCTCTAGGCTTCAGAATCTGCAAGCAAAAAGCAGCTCAGTGTCTGCAGCAGAGCCAGCAGCCAGCTGAGGAAAGAGGTGCCATTCTTCTCGTTACTGCATCCTAATCATTTTGGGATCCCATTTCATCTAGCTTAAGGGAAGGTAGAGCACAGAACTTACCACTAGGTCAAGAAGTTAATAACTCTTCTGCCTCAGTGTTATTTTTAATCATCTCTCTCTTCCAGGCCTCTCTTTACAAAGGCTATAGATGGGTAATAGCGAGAGATGACAGATCGGCTTGGCACTCTCTCAGTCTTGCAGGATGTGTCTAATGACTCCAATTAAAAATGTGAGTCTACTTAACATTTATCGTTCTCAGATTTAGAGACCTTACCTAAAAGCCCAATACCTCAAGAACAGTCTCTTTCAATATTCAATCTATGTAGAACAAAGCAAATAATGTCACATTCTCTACACAGAGCAGGCATTGTACACACTCAGTAAATGGTCATTGTTATTTGGCTTTCCTCTAAGAATGGTCAAAACAGCACATACACATGAGGTAATCTGATGCTAGTCCTCTCTCAACTTTGTGTAATATCTATCTGTACTTTGAAATATGAATCCATTATATGCTATCTTGTTCAATCATTCTTTCATATGCATATGCATTGGATTTTTAATTAGAATTTAAACTTCTTAAAAGCAAATGTTTTTTTCCCTATTCCCTATACCATCAAAAATGGGGCTGAGCATGTCATAATTGCTCAAGTAATATTTGTTAATTTGTCCTCTCATTTTTCTTTTATTCGGTCTTCAATTATATTCAATTTAGAATTTTATTAAATTTTCCTTTAGTGCTTGTCCTATTGTTTTGTGGGTACGTTTTGCTATACCAAGAAGCTACAAATTTGCAAGGTGTAGATGTCAAAGTGTTTGCTTCTCTGCCATCCCCGTTTCAGTTTAATCTAAGAGCAAAGGTGAATAGACAGGAATGGCAGAGACAGGAAAAAGGTAAAGCCCCATGAGTACATCGCATTTAATATAGAATGAGGACATTGGTAACTTTTGGGAAAATAGTTTAAGTCTTAGAGGTTTCTACAGTGGAAATCAGACTGATTGAGGTTAAGGACTGTAAGCAAAGGGCAGCAAGTCCAGTTCAAACTTAAAGGGAAGGAAGGAAGTACCTGCGGAGAAAAAGCAGGCCAAGAAAAGATAGGGGATATTGAAGAAAGTTTATAAGTCAAAGGAAAGGCACGGATGTGGCATGTCTTAAGACTGACAAGAGATACCAGCATTGAGAGCCTAAGCGGAGACTGGCCTAGAACAGGCATTTGCAACTGGGGGTGACTTCACCCCTCGGGGGACATTTGGCACTGTCTGGAGACATTTCTGATTGTCATGACAGGGGGTACTACTGGCATCTAGTGGGGAGAGGCCAGAGATGCTGCCAAACAAACTACAAAGCACCTGACAACCTGCTTGCCTCCACCCCTCCCCCAATAACAAATTACCTTGCCCAGAATATCAGTAGTGCCAAGGCTAAGAAACCTTGGCCTAGAAAGAGGCAAAATGGAAAGTTAGCATGAAACAGACACCCATTAAAATTAGCATGAGTAAAAATTGGGGGTTATTGACAGAATTCGGGGGAATTTTCCAGGCCCCAAGTTTGGAGGTATGGCGTCACAGGGACTAGAGTGACTTGGCACCATTCCCTCTACCTTGTGCACTTTGGGGTCACAGTGTCTTTTTCTGGTCTCCGCTTACTTGCTTTGTCTCCTCCTCCTGCTCCGCTTCCCCAGCGCGTGGCCCAGGCTTCCAGTCCTAACCCTAACTCCATGGCAGTTGGTGGTCCAAGTCTGTATAGAGGCATAAGTTGCAATCATTGTACTTATTTAATTTTCAGAGGGAGACGTGGACTGGCCAGTTCTAGCAAATGAATGGTCTGGCTTGGAGTCAGGTTGTAATCAACTACAGGCAGCGGGCAAGATCCTATCCACTCAGCAGGGCTGTGGCAGGCTCTGCAAAAAGTATTTTTGTTCCTCAGAGATATAAAGAAAAAGAACATTTGAGACAGAAGGAAGAGAAATCTAAGGAGCTCAAATCAGGGGGTCTGAAATCCTGATAAAATAGATGCCCAAGTCACCTGTCGAGAGAGTGAAGAGTCTGGGAAATGCAGAAGTAGGGAAGCCCAGAAAGAGCAGCTGGGGGAACTTGATAAACAACTGACCAGGTGGCGAAGGATGGCCAAGTGGCTCTGAGGGTCTCCACTGTGACTAGAGTGGTGCCTGATCAACCCTATGAGGGAAAGGGGCTCCTGCCTGAGCCCCTCAGATCACAACCACTGCAGTCATTTTTTGTTCATTTTTGGTCTTGTAGAACGTTTTTGAATGCTTGGTAAGGAATTGAACAAATGGGAGTTAGGGGAGAGAGACACTTCAGCCAAATTGAACTTCCCAAGATAGGTGACAAGGGGCTGAGAGTTCACAAAGACTCACCCACTCCACTCTGGGAAACCAAAGTATGGGGGGCTGCTTTTGTTTGAAGTGGCCCCCCCTCAAATCATTAGAAGTGGCTTTCCAGGCAAGTTTCCTCCCTTCCCTCTGCTTGGGTGGTTGGCCAGTTTTCAATTTATTGCCACTCAGTCCCAAATACACTCTTTATTACCTGCACTTTGATAATGTAGATGGGCCCTATAAGCATTCTTCTTTTGTGGCAAGCACAGTGTTAAGCCTTATAGCACAGAACACTGGAGGGACAATGGCAGAGGGAGAGGCAGCTCTCCCTAGTTCGTGTGCTTCCACTTGCTGCTTCTCGATCCTACTGCAAAGCTGCAGGAACTTTTGGATGGGGAACATCCTGGGATGCTCTACCCCAGCCACATGCCCAGCCATGTAGCACCTTGGAAAACTTGCAGCCTTGGCCTGGTGACGACCTCTTCATGCCCCCTGCCCCCGATGTGGATAACTTGGCATATGTCTCACGTACACATAGAACACACACACGTTATACATAAATAAATGACATACGTGTGATGTGTGTTAGCGATGATTAGGCTGTGAGATTATGGATAATTTTTATTTTACTATTACGTGTTAGGAATCAAGGCCAAAGAGATACAAATCCTCAAATTTTAAAAGATAACATACTTTCTCCTGCCTGTTAGAAATGAAAATTCCTCAAGTTAAACTAGTATGTATCAGTAGATTAACTTCCCTCATGTAAGTGCATGAACTACCGAGTTCTTGTATTGCTTTGGACTCTGTGAAATACTTACAAATAGAACAGTCACTTCAAGTCTACTCTTTACCTGCTACCAAGGACTATAGCAGCCCACCTGGGAGAATTTTGTACGTAGAAAACACATCTTGTATTTCTTTCTCAAAACTTGGGAGGTAGGAAGAGAAATTAAAAGGAATGAGGAATGCAAGCAAATATGAGCAATTACTTGTGCAAATGTGCAGTTACTTTGTTTGGGGTGTTTCATTTTACCCTTGAAAATGTATATTCTGAAACCACTCCAGATGACTGCTATATACCCTGAACCTCTACCTTAATTGCCTTATTGATTTTGGTGTTCCATGAAGGAAAGCTGAAGGACAGAGAAGCGGGTAGTGGACTGGGGATGGGTTGCATTTGCAATAGTAATTCTGCTACAACATTTGTTAAGCCCAAACTCTCTGCCCTCTTTTCTGTGGGTTAGAAATGTTTGTCACTAAGGCCAAAGTAAATTTATTCCTTGGCATTTAAAAGAAACCCAAGTAACATAATCTCAATGTGTTAAATCGATTTCAATTTCTGTGAACGAAAGGGGTATGTGTGACAGTGTGTGTGTGTGTGTGTGTGTGTGTGTGTGTGTGTGTGTGTGTGTGTGTGTGTGTAGTATGTAAATTCTTTTCCAAGTCCTTTGGGTTGTACTGACACCATTGTTATTTCTTGAGAATAGATCCTTCCTAAGTCACCCACTCATATTTTGAAACTTGCCATGATTTGAAATAATTTGGTACATTTTTAGTGCTTAAATTATCTTTGGAGGAAAAGTTCTACACACCAAACGTTCACCCCCAAAAAAGGACTCTAAAAATACAAATGTTTGGTTGTTCATGCCAGAAATCGAGGCTAGAGAAGCTCGAGTTTGAGAGAGAAAAAAGTCTGCTGTGTATCTCGCAGCACACCTCCATCAGCACCGTGGCCTGGAAGCCTGCTCGTCACGCTGCTGCGTGTGCTCTGCGACCTCGCCATTCTATGAGGCAGTCTGATTTTTGAGAGCTTCCTTTTCAGCTAAGCAAAGGCAGGAATGAATTCAAGATAAGTACATCTGCTGAGTAGCTGGGTTGCGTGGATGGAATGGGCAAAGACAGGATGAATAAATAAATCATATTGTTAGCTAAGAAACTTTCCCACTTTTTAAGGCAGTTTTTGTAGTCTAGAAAATGTATGAATTTCTTCAAGGAAGTATACATCACAGGAACATCTGTGCATATGAAATAGCGTTGGTACCATGACTCCATGAACAATTATTGCTACACTGATCAGGATTAGAGACACTATTGAATTAACTAATAATTTTGATTCAGCTTTAACTAGAACATGGCTAAGTTATTTAAGATAGTGGTAATAGTTCTTCTAAGAAGCTTCAGTTATCTGGGCTACAAAACCCATTCATGTCTCACCACTGCACTCACCATACACGTAAATAAATGACCAAAATATAATGACCTGCGAGATTCATTTGATCACAGATGTGGACTGTCTTCAATCCTCAATGTTTCTTCTCTCTGGAAAAGTCTCCTCCATCCTCCCTCTCCCTCACCTTCCCACTTCCCCGGCCCCAACTCCCATGCATACTTCCTCTCATTTTCCACAAAAGAAACTTACTTATCCTTCCTGATTTAGGTTACCCACCCACTCCACCCCAAGGCCCAGCTTGAATGAACTGCTCTTCCTCCGCGCTCCTTTAGCACCCTCCACCTATAGCATGGCGCCTAGTAAGCTGAACTGTGTCTGGTTTACTCATCTGCCTCCTCCCACCTACCTGACTGGGGACTTCTGAAGGGTGGCGATTGAGTGTTTTAATCACAGCATTTTATTTAGCACAGCATTTTCTTTACCAGTAAATGATGGGGAGAGATGTTAAGATGTCCTCCCTCACAGGATTCGGTGAGAAGCCATGAGATGAGATACGTGAGACTGAGATTCAAAGAGTAAGTCCCTTTCTGGTTGTTAGGTAGTTTTGCAAAACACAATACACATAAAAATGTTCTATAGTACTCATACTTAAGTGGAAGTTTGGAAAAGCTGATGCTTGTTACAATGAATGAGGGAGTTGGGAAGGGAATAGATCTTTACTGATCACTTTCTCTGGGCCAGGCACATTCCATATAATCTTATTAATCTCTCCAGAAATCCTGGAGATAGATATTAATATCTCCATTTTACTGATGAGAAAATTGGAGCTTAGAGAGACCAAGACACTTGCCAATATCACACAGCTGGTAAGTGGCAGAGCCAGGATTTGATCCCCATCTGTCTGCCTCCAGAACCCAGGTTTGCTTCCTTACAGGATGCTGCTTTTGCAAAAGGAAAGAATCTTGGGTCACAGGAAATTATCCTGTTTACACCTCCACCTCTGCTCCATTCCACAGACCTGAAAAAGGCAGGGATGGGAGGACACCAGGAGAAATTGCCCAGCCAAGTAGCACAATGCGGGCAGAGCTAGGAATGGCCCAGACTCTGCACAAATGTGGACTAGATGCCCAGATGCCAGGAAAGTGCTGCATTTTCTGCACAGCAAAGGAAAAGATATTTACTCACCAAGTAAGTTGGCGAATCCACTGGAGTCTGCTAAGTGTATTTTTCAAACTGATTTTTTCCCCCACAAATTAAGGAACATAGGAATTTTTTAAAAGGATAAAATAAAATCAGTATTATACATCTAGGAAAGGGCAGATGAGAACTATAGTGTGTGTTATAACAGTAATCTGATTATTATTAAGAAACAATCATTTCTATATTATTACATAAATTACATTATATATCTTATATAATGTTATATATTATCAAGGTACAGCAAAATCTTGACTATGATGTAAATGCCTATTTGATTAGTTTTTCCCTACCTTTCTAATACACAACCTATAGTAAGTTCCTGCAGTGTTTTGTGGGTACATATGGTGAAGCAGGATTATAACATCAGGCTAAGCATGTCTGAATCTCACATGAAAGGCACTTATCTGTCACCTGAATATGTGTACACTTTAATAAAAGACTAGCTTCCTTAACTCAGGCTACTCCCTCATTCATGAGGCAAAACACACACACACCCCTCCCCCCTGGAAAACTCCTATGCATGGTCCAAAGTGCTGCTCAGGTGTAATGTGTTTGAAAAGCCCTTGCAGACTCACTTAGGAAGAACTGATGACTTTCTCCTCTGTGTACTCACAGATCTTTGCACATACTTCTGCTGTAGTTCCTTTCCCTGCTATGCTGTGGTTAAATGCCTCTACTGATAGACCAAGAAATTAACAAGAGTAGGAACTATGTCTTAACATCTCAGAGCCTACCTCCGTGCTAAGCATCCGATAGATGCTCAATGAATGTTGTTGAGTAAGGCTACCCGAAAGGAAAGGTTTATTGCACTTTCTTCCCTGATTTCACCACTAGAGGGCAATGTAACCAAGATTACTAAACCACACGTGCAGCTCCAGCCGAATAAGTAGCTTTTTTAAAAAAAGTATCTTCTCAGATGTTTTTTATATGTTTTTGCCATGCCTTTTAATTAATTCTGTATTTGATAGAAACTTCCACAAATGTAAAAAGAACACTTGAAAAAGAGGCTGAGTTCCAGAGTACCAAAGAGCCTAGGGGTTAATTCCTGAGCCTGGAGGGAAGAAACCACCAGGCCACAAATGGGATGAGATGCTGCTTATTCCCCCTCAGACGTGAAGCCACTATCTCAGTGTTAGTGCTGTGTCTTTTCACATTTTAAAATGCTTGATCTTGCACATTAATCCCAGGGTGAAGCATCCTGGCATTCCTGAAAATACTGAGGGACAAGAAAATAAGCATTTGTGGAGTGAGTGCTGAGAATACAAATCAAGTGCAACTTTCGGTCTAAAAAGTTTCTGCATATCTGTTTCTGATGCATAGAAATTCTACAGCTGGTTTTCTTTCCATTTAGATGGGACAAGAATTCAAGAATTCTGATGAGACATCTCTTCTGTGAAATGTAGATCAACATTGGACAAAACTCCACTTAGAGATACCTCCTCCATGAAACATCTCCCCGCCCTTCCAGCTACAAGCAAACTCTCTACCAGGTTCATTTCCAAACTTCTTCGTGCCTCCCTGACAACACCCCTCATATTCTACCTCATGTTATATTTACGTGGGTGCATGCCTTTTGCTCCCCTCCTAGGCGGGAACTCCTGCAGAGCCAAGGCATGTTTGTTCATCCTCATCATCCAAAGAGTATCTATTAATATCTGACATATAGCAGGTGTTCAGTAAATTTTGTTTAATTAAACTGAGTGGAATTGAGTTTATGTTCCAATAACTGTGAATTTGAAGCCTGCTTTTTTTAGTTTGTTTTCACTTTCTCTTCACATAGCTGATTTAGCAGTAGCACTTATCAGTTTTAAACCTGGATAGATTCTTCTCTGATTAAAAAATTTCCTGTCATAAACATTTATAGCTAGTGCCACAATTTAGGTAACAGTTACATATAGGCATACCTTAGAGGTGTTGCAAGTTGGGTTCCAGCCCACCATGATAAAGCAGTATCACAAAAAAGTGAGTTGTAATCTTTTTTGCTGGTGGAGGGTATTGCCTTCAATTTGTAGAAAATGCAACACCTGTGAAACAATAAAATAAGTTGTGCCTCTATTTATTTAACCTAACTAGTTTCCTTATCTGTATTTTTAGTGGTTGAGTGTGAAATAAAATAATGATTTTTGGCAGGGCGGGGGGGGGGACTAATAGCTAATGTCCCTTTTATTACTTTCCCTTGCCCAAGAAACATGTTTTGAATGATTTGGCCTATCTAGCTGCATTTATACATACAAATAAGTTTATTAGTATCTATTAAATTCAAAACATAAATAATTGGCAACAGTTAAGTAATTGTTGTTATAAGACTGACTTGATATAATTCTAACAGAAATTATTTGTTTTTTCAATAAATATTTATTAAGTGCCCACCGGGTATCAGGTCTGTTCTTAGTATTGGGGGTTAATGTTGAACTAAAGAGACAGCATACGGGCTCAAGTAGGACTTAAGCTCTAGTGGGGTTGAAAGCAGAAACTTGATCGCTCTCAGGATCAAGTAAAACTGTGTAGCAGTATTTGATAACAAATATATGACTTAATTTAGGCTTTTTAAAGTTTGAAATAGCCTATGGTTTCGCACTGTTAACCTGCATCTAGAGCCCTCTTTTGTCTAGGGAACCAGTGGACTAGAAGCATTCTGAGGTCCCACCTTCCTGGAAATTCTGGCTGCATTGTTCCTGATTATATGCGTTTTCTATTGCAGTATAAACAATTATCATAAACTTAGCTGCTAAAGACAACACCCATTTATGATCTCACACTTTTGTACATCAGACATCCAGGTAGGCTTGGCTGGGTTCTCCGCTTCGGGCCTTATAAGGCTGAGGTCAAGGTCTCGGCTGGCTGGCTCTTGTGTAGAGGCTCTGGGAAGAACCTACATGAGCTTATTCAAGCTGTTGGCAGAATCCAGTTCCTTGCAGTTGTGGGGCTGAGGTCTGTTTCCTGGCTGGCAGTCACCAGGGACCCTCCCTCAGCTCCTAAGGCCATTCACATTTCCTTCTCATGGCCTCCTCCACTGTCAAAGCCAGCAATGGCATTTGAAGTCCTCACCCTGTGAATCTCCCTAACTTCTGCTGCCAGCCAGAGAAAGCTCTCCACGTTTTAGGGCCCATGCCCGTGTGATTAGATGAGATCCACCTGGATAATCTCCGTAGCTGAAGTTCAGCTGTGCCACATAACACAATCACAGAGTGAGCTCTCTTCACATTCACAGGGGCTGTGTATTAGGGTGAGACATCTTTGGGGACCATTTCAGAAATTCTGCGTAAATCAGGCAAGAGAAAGATATAAAAGGCATCCAAATAGGAAACAAAGAAGTCAAACTGTCACTATTTGTAGATGACATGATTCTCTATATAGAAAACCCTAAAGACTCCACAAGAACACTACTAGAAACAATAAGCAAATACAATAAAGTCTCTGGATACAAAAATCAATGTTCAAAAATCCATAGCGTTGCTATACTCTAATAATGAACTTTCAGAAAAAGAAGTAGAAAAAATAATTCCTTTTGCAATTGCAACAACTAAAATAAAATACCTCGGAATAAATCTAACGAAACATGTGAAGGACCTATATAATGAAAACTATAAGAACCTATTAAAAGAAATTAAAGAAGATATAAAGAAATGGAAAGATATTCCATGTTCTTGGATTGGAAGAAGCAACATAGTTAAAATGATCTTATTACCTAAAGCATTATACAGATTTAATGCAATCCCCATCAAAATCTCATCGGCATTTTTTAAAGAAATAGAACAAAAACTCATCAGATTTGCATGGAAGAACAAAAGACTCCGAATTGCCAAAGCCATCCTGAGAAAAAAGAATCTGGAGGCATCACTCTGCCCAACTTCAAATTACACTACAAAGCGACAGAAATCAAAACAACATGGTATTGGCAGAAAAATAGACACACAGACCAGTGCAACAGAATCGAGAGTCCAGAAATAAACCCATATTTACATGGTCAAATAATTTTTGACAAAAACGCCAAAAATATACAGTGGAGAAAGAAAAGCTTCTTCAACAAGTGGTGCTGGGAAAACTGGAAAGCCACCTACAAAAGAATGAAACTAGACTGTTGTCTATCACCACACACCAAAATTAACTCAAAATGGATTAAGGACCTGAATATAAAACCTGAAACAATAAAATGCATAGATGAAAACATAGGAACTAAACTCAAGGACCTTGGGCTTAAAGAGGATTTTATGAATTTGACCTCAAAGGCAAGGGAAGTAAGAGCAAAAATAAATGAATGGGACTACATCAAACTAAAAAGGTTCTGCTCAGCAAAAGAAACCGTCAACAAGGTAAAGAGATAACCATCCGAATGGGAAAATATATTTGCAAGCAACACCTCCGATAAGGGCCTAATATCCAAAATATACAAAGAACTCATAAGACTCAATAACAACAAAAAAGACAATCTGATCAAAAAATGGGCAGAGGACCTGAACAGACACTTCTCCCTAGAGGACATACAAATGGCCAACAAATATATGAAAAGATGCTCAACATCGCTAGCTATTAGGGAAACACAAATCAAAACCACAATGAGATACCATCTCACACCTGTTAGAATGGCTATAATCAACAGGACAAGTAATAACAAATGTTGTGGAGAAATAAGAACTCTCATACACTGCTGATGGGACTGCAAATTGGTACGGCCACTATGGAAAATGGTATGGAGTTTCCTCAAAAAACTAAGAATTGCCCTACCATATGACCCGGCAATTCCTCTACTGGGTATTGACCCCCAAAGACTAGAAAACTCATATTTGAAAAGATATTTGCACACGGTGTTCATAGCTGCATTATTCACAGTGGCCAGGACATGGAAGCAACCGAAGTGTCCTATGATAGATGGTTGGCTAAAGAAGCTGTGGTACATATATACAGTGGAATATTACTCAGCCATAAAAGAGATGAAATATTGCCAGTTGCAACAACATGGAGGGACCTTGAAACAATCATGCTAAGTGAAATAAGCCAAACAGAAAAGGTTGAAAATCACATGTTATCACATATGTGGGATATAAACCTAAAAGCAACAAATGAACAGGACAAACAGAAACTCATGGAGATGGATAATGGACTAGTGGTTACCAGAAGGGAAGGGGGAGGGGAGAAGGAGAAAATAAAAAAATAAAATGTTTTTAAAAATTATGTACATATAGTATGAAAAAAATAAATAAACTGGCATTTTAAAAAAGAAAGAAAGAAAGAAAGAAATTCTGCCTACCCTACTGACTAATGGAATTTCTACCTCAAGCAATCAGTCATTTATAGACTTCTGTTGCCATATAGGAAGATTTCAGACACATGCTACAGATCAAGTTTTTAGAATTACATAAGATTACTTTATTTAATCAAATGGATGTCTTTTAAAAGTGCATGTTGGAATTTTACAGAAACTTTTTAAAGATTGGTTTGATACTTTTTCCTTCATTTTCTTTCCTTAGAAAACATTATCTTTTTTGGAAAGTCACAGATACAATGAGCACCTTCAAGTAAAGCTGTCATTTATTGAAGTGTTTCTATGCCTGATCCTCTGAGATATGGGTTAATAAACAATACAATTTTCTTTTGGCTATTTTTATCTGCCATTCATTAAATTTTAGTATTTCACTATTTTAGTGGATATCTGAAAGGGCAAAATGACACAATTTTGTGCAACATTTTTACTTTTACGTAATTGAAGAACATAGAAATTTTTAGTTTTGTTTAAATTATCTGATCTGTCTGTTGACTATTTGAGGTGACAGTTCAACTTTTGCTAAGAAATGATTACTTAAAACCCATTTTCTCCACTTCAGCATGTAAGAGGCATAATAATTGTCACTGTGGTTGCAATGAAATAATTTCTCATGATAGCAAAACAGAAAATGCATGATTTTAAGTTTCAAGAGCATTTATCTTTGGCAGATGTATTATGAATAAATGACTCAAAGCTTCAAAATGCAATTCATTAAACATGATTTAATTAAACTTTTTAAACACTAACTTACTTATTTTCCTTAGGAATTTTCCCAACTAATTTATGAAGCAAACAACCTCTACTTCCCCAAAATGTTATCTATCCAAACATGTTAAACTAGGCCCATTGTCACCTATTTCAGAATCACATGTTTAAAATGAGGATTCCTGGACAGAATAGAGAACCCAGAAATAAACCCATGACTATATGGTCAATTAATCTATGACAAAAGAAGCAAGAATATACAATGGGGTAGAGACGATCTCTTCAATGTTGGAAAAACTGGACAGATACATGCAAAAAAATGAAACTAGACCACTTTCTTACACCATATACCAGAATAAACTCAAAAAGGATAAAAGGCTTAAATGTAAGAAGCAAAACCATAAACTTCTAGACAAAAACATAGGCAGTAAACTCTTTGAAATCACTCTTAGTAATCTTTTTTTGAATGCCTTCCCTTGGGCAAGGGAAACAAATGAAAAAATCAACTGGTGGGACTATATCAAACAAAGGAAACTATAAACAAAATGAAAAGAAAACCTAGTGAATGAGAGAAGATAATTTATCAGTGATACATCTGATAAGGGGATAATATCCAACTTATACAACTCAACACCAAAAAAAAAAAAAACTGATTAAAAAATGAGCAAGGACCTGAATAAATTTTTCTCCAAAGAGGACATACAGATGGCCAATAGACATGTGAAAGGATGCTCAAAATCACTAATCTTCAGAGAAATGCAAATTAAAACCACAATTAGGTATCACCTTACACTTGTCAGAATGGCTAGCATTAATAAGTCAACAAACAACAAGTGTTGGGGAGGATGTAGAGAAAAGGGAACCCTAGTGTACTATCGGTGGAATTGCAAATTGGTGCAGCCACTATGGAAAACAGTATGGATTTTCCTCAAAATATTAAAAGTAGAACTACCATATGACCCAGCAATTCTATCTATCTGGAGAAATCCAAAACACTAATTAGAATAGGTATATGCACCCTTATGCTCATTGCAGCATTATGTACAATAGCCAAGATATGGAGGCAACCTGGGTATCTATCAATGGATGCATAAAGAAGAGGTGGGACATATATACAATGAAATATTACTCAGCCACAAAAAAAATAATGAAATTTTACCATTTGCAACAACATGTATGGACCTAGAGGGTATTATGCTAAGTGAAATAAGTCAGAGAGAAGACAAATACCATATGATTTTACTTATATGTGGAATCTAAGAAACAAAATAAGCAAATGAAACAGAAACAAACTCGCAGATACAGAGAACGAACTGATAGTTGCCAGACAGGAGGGGGCTTGAGCGGCTGGGTGAAAAAGGTAAAGAGATTAAGGAATACAAATTGGCAGTTATGAAATAGTCACAAGAATGTAAGGTACAGCAAGGGACTATAGTCAATAATATTGTAATGACTGTGTATGGTGTCAGGTGGGTACTAGACTTGTCAGGGGGATCACTTCATAAGTTATACAAATGTCTAACCGTTATGCTGTATACCTGAAACTAATACAATATTGAATGTCAACTGTAATTTAAAAAAAAATTTTTTTTAAAGCTAAAAAGTGCAATCTTAGCAATATGCTAGAAAAAGTTAAGACAGAAGATTGTTTCAGACACTTTAAATACATGCAGCAATTTGCCTTAGTAGCTTTATATAAAAATATAAAATTTTAATATCCCAAATCTATATAAGGCTACTTTCATGATTTTGTAGATTACTATAATTAAACACTAATTCAGAGCCCTTTTCATCTTTCTAATATCCAATTCCAAATGCTTCCATTAGTTTTTTCTTCTCAGGGTTCTCTCTTTCATGCTCAAAAAGATCTACCTTTCTGGGATAGTACTGTTTTCCTACTCTTTCCCATCTTCTGTTCCTAATCTAGCTCCTGGGAAGCTGTCACACTGGAAATATTCAACACACAAATTTATACTAGGATGCTAATGGCAGACAAGGCTTAGTGGCTACCCCTCTCATCGGGAATTTGTATTTAATAGAAAAGTGCTTCAAATGAAAGAAATAGCCCAACAATGGTAGAATATTAGACACATTCTCATGAGGAAGTTATTTCCCCTCATTTTTGATAGTTGTACTACATTCTACTAGATAGATACATATTTAGATTATTTCTAAAGTTCCCCTACAGGTAATGTTGTGATGAACATCTCACCGTATAAAATATTTTCTACATTTAGGATTCCTAAAAGTGGAATTATTGGGCCAAGTAATGAACATGGTCTCCTCAGCACATTCAGTGGGGATGAGGAGTATATATTCACCAAAAGGAGAAATAGATACTGGGAAGACACCACAATGCCCACTATACTTCCCAGACTCTACGGACACCACAGTGCCCACTTTACTTCCCAGACTCTACAGTACACTCATATTCCAGAGAGTACCATTCTCACAAAACACAACATGAAGGCCTACCCTTCCCACATCCCCATCTGGTGATTTTGTAACTTGACAGCCCTAATCTCTGGGTGAAGTCTGAAAATCTCCATTTCAGTAAGCTACCAAGGGAGTCTGCTGCACACAAAAGTTTGAAAACCATTTCACTACACTGTAAACTTCTTGGGGATACTTTTATAATTGTGTCCTAAGCACCTAGTCCAATCTATTACCTACTGTATAGTAAGTGATCAATAATGTTGGTTAATCGGTGATTGAATTATTATTATGAACCAGAGAAAGGTGGTCAGGAAGGCCTTCTAAAATTAAAACTTTCGGTGGCACAATATCTACAATGGGTGATAGCTGAAAGCAATGACATTCATCCCGAATTTTTTGGGCTTACAGACTAGAGTCTCATCAGCAGCAACATACAAAAGAATCTAACAACATAATAGGCCTATGACTAAGAAATCAGATTTGTCCTTAGAAATGGGTTTCCAAAAGAGTTTTGTAATCAGTATAATTATAAAAGATATGTTTATCAAGCTAGTCATGGAACTTCTTAACTTCCACCATGAGCTTTTTACCAATGTATTAATACTTCTATGTTGATAGCATTTTTTCCAATAAGTAGATATTCTACTGCCATTTAGTTTTCTGTCACTAAGCATAGTTCTTGCCCAGGGGTAAGAAAAGGGTGGCCAGGGGTAAGAAACCATGGTCCATGCTCATCAGAATGCATCGGCACAGACACTGAAGCCAGGAACTCCTAGACATTCTGGAAGGTATCCTCATGTTGGCAATCCCCCATATCACGGGACACCCTATAAATAAAAATATGATAGAAATAGAGTTACCCCAGGAAGATTTTATGTACCTCCTTTGTTTTGAGAGATTTACCATGTGAGTTCATCCCCTTAGTGCTAATGCCTCTGCCTAAATAGTAATACTGGGAATCCCAATTTCTTATCTGTCTGCCCTTTAAAAACAAACTCCAATATCTGATGTGTTTCGATAACACACGAGTTACTAAAATCTTTCCAGAATGACCTCTGTTGCTCTCCTGATCAAAACATGATTGTCACATATTACTATCTGCAGATTCTCAAAAAACAGAGTCTCTGTGAAGCATTTAACATTCATCCATTCAATAATATTTGTTGACCCTATGTGCCAAGAGGTTGCTAAAGGCTGGGGAATCTTCCGCATCTGTCATCAAAAACCTCTGGAGGCAACAGAAATTATTAACCATATGTTATTAACTTATATTGTCACCTTAAGCAAGGGTGATTATTTCCGTATCTCTAGTAGAAAATGTTCCATCAGGATGTCAGGCAACAAAGAGGTGCTGGGTAGGCCTTCCATAGCAGTATTTTGTGACCAAATTTATGAGCTTTACAACATCCTAAATGGTATACAATTACAGAATCTCAAAGGGAATAAAATGCACATTTATTCCTGTCATAAACATTTTGAGGTAACTATTCTGTGCTTTGTAGGGAGTAAAGAGATGAATCTGTACAGTTTACTAGACATGATCCCTTAAATTCTCCACCTGTAAAATGAGGATATTGGTATAGAGTACCAATGAGGATATTGGTATAGAGTACCAATAATACCAATATTAAAAATAGATTCCTGAGACGAATGCCTGACCCAGTCCATGGCAAGTGCTTAGCACAGTCTGGTATGTAGTGAGTGCTTGTTAGATTTATTAAAATACTTCATAATTCACAAAGTATTTTTGTATGTTTTCCCATTTTGCTTCACAACACCCATACAAGGATAAGGACCTATCTCAAGGACAGAGTGGCTTTGTCAGGGCCACATAGTTAAAAATTGGAAGAACCAGTTGTTACAAGTGAATTTTCACAACTCCTAATTTTACTCTTTCAAATGCCTTGAGTTGAAATACAGAGGCATCTTTTCTAACTCTAAATAAGTTCATGCTTTTACAAATTTACTAGTTTCTGAGCTATTAATCTTAGAATTAAGAATAAAGACAGCACATTTTACTTGATTGGAGTTGTATCCTTACTACTGAAATAACAGATTAAACCACTAGGAATTCAACCAATTTACTAGTTTTCGGGTTTGTGTATGTGTGTGTACGTGTGTGTAGGGGGGTGAATGTATGTGTTTTGGTGGGGGGGGGTGTTTAGCTGCCAATGACAGAAAAAACAACAGGGATTTAAACAAGATAGGAATCTCTCTCACAAAATAACAAATTTAGACATAGGCAGTCCAAGCTGGCGTTAGTATTATGTCACTAGATTAGTATTACTATATATAATCAGTTCCACAATTTCAGGAATGTTCCATTTTTCATTATCTTTCCACTGCACTGTTGACATTTATCCTCATGCTTGCAGACTCACGGATACATGATTGTAGCACCATATCCACACATCATAGTCTAATTTCAGGCAGGACAAAGGTAGCAAAAACCAGACCAATGACCTGAACGATTACAGCCCAGCTCTTGTCGCAGTTTTGCAATTCCTCTTGGAAACTGTTTTCAGAGACCCTTACAAGCCACATCAAGAAAACATCTTATTTTTTCTGAGCTTATCGAGTGCCTCCTCTACAGCACACTCCAGATAGTGTGCTACACGTGTGGATTCAAGGGGTAATTAGACATGGCCCTT
Organism: Pteropus medius; assembly: GCF_902729225.1. Taxonomy (NCBI): domain Eukaryota; kingdom Metazoa; phylum Chordata; class Mammalia; order Chiroptera; family Pteropodidae; genus Pteropus; species Pteropus medius. The sequence goes on along the minus strand of NW_024344378.1, from coordinate 26,818,931 downwards.
CCTTTCTGTGTCATGACCTATTGGGTTAACAAATAACTAATATGCAATGTAATAGGTGTACAAATTTAAGTATGCATAACATGCTCTGGTAGCAGAAAGAAAGAACAACTGATTCTAATTAGGATTTTAGGAAAAATATTTTTTTATAAAGAATTCAAGTGAATGCTGTACTAGGAGTTTCAGAGTTTTGCTTTGATAGATCATTGAAGTATTTTTAAGCAAAAGACTGACAAGAAGTTATGTATTTTGAAAAGGTCATTCCAGTAGCAACTGGAGCATGTAAAACACTGAAGGCAAGACCAGTTGGCAAGCTATGTAAATAATATGGGTCATAGATTTGAGGATCTTGACTAGGTCAATAGCCAAGGGAATCCAGAAAGAACAGATTCAAGAAATGTCTGATTCAAAATCTAAAGCTTGATGATCTTCTATTCTACAGTCTTAGCTCTACATAATATTGTACAATTTTTAAAAAATCATCCTCTAAAGATAGATTTTCCACACTATTGCAGGTATTCTAAAGAATGAGTTGCAGATTCAAATAGCAGGTCAGTATGTTTTCTTTATAAAAACAAATCAAGAAGCATTTTTTTGAGTGAGTGAGTGTGTGTGTGTGTGTGTGTGTGTGTGTGTGTGTGTGTGTGTGTGTGTGTGTTGGTAGATAGATAGATATGGATGAATGGATGATTTTATAAAGATATGAACCAAGGTCTTAGTAATTATCTGACGTTGGGTAGGATCCAGAGTTTACTTTCACTTTGCTAATCCATATTTTCTTTTTCTGTAATGACATCGTTAATATAATAAAGATATTTTAATAGCAATTTTAATAAGCCGCAGTCATTAAACCTGAGGAAGAGTTCTAACAATGTTTTTAACAATGTCGACATGGCTAAATAAGTTTATTTCCCCAAATTTACTACTTTAGGACAACACTTAGTTGAAATGTAAAAATGTTTTCTTTCAAAAACAAATTCACTATATTATAGCTATTCTTTCTATAATTAAGGTATTAGTTATAAACCACTCTTAATAACCTGTGAAAACTTACTTCGTTATTGTTCACTAGATTAGTATTACTGTGTATAATAGAATGTTATATATAATTTAAACCTTCCGTCATCTTGTAATTTGGTCCCTCCTTTTCTTCCATGAAAATAACCAGTCCTCTAACCTTCCCATCCACCTCCCCTCAAACTCCAGTTCCCTATAGGTATAATTAACGAGCCCAGGTTTTCCATCTGGACTTAGGAAGGTGAAATGTTTTTCTTGCTTCACTCTGTTTTTCCTAGGCTAGAGTTTATGCTTGGATGCCATCACTGTTGCACTTCTTGCTGATACTTGGCATAGCTGAGAAGTATCTTCTCTATACCTTTGTACAGAACTCTCTGTCTTTGCTCCACAACCCTTTCTCTCCCATCTGGGCCCCCAGAAGCACGTTGGTGGCAGTTGGAAACATGTCTCTCAAGCCTACTAGTTCCCTTGGAGCCACCACTCAGCAGCTTTCCAGCAGTCTCCCTTCCCAAACCCCATCCCACAGTGACTGTGCATGAAAGAGGAATGGGGTGGTAAACTGAAAGCAATATATTTAATAGGAAATAGAAGAAAGCTCATCAATGAATTACTTATCATTTTTGGTACGTAACTCGCAAGTGATTAATCAGTGGATTTGTTTAGAAATGAATTATATATTCTGATGCAGTAGCAGAAGTTTATATTTCTGACTTGCCTTGTTTTGCCAATATTTAAGCATTTTGTACTAGTCATGTACAGACACTTTTATTTAGTCTCACGCATGAAGAGAAAGCATAAGGCATGTAATTCAAGTGGTTTCTCATCCAAGCATTTCTATCACAAATTACTAAATCTAGTTGAAAATAGGAAAGATGATACTTCCCTCTCTCCCTCGTATTTATTCTATCAACCTAGTTTGGCAGTACAGAATATCTTGAATTGTAGGTAAAACAAAGGCTTCCGTTTATAAAATGTATTTGCTGTACCAAAAGATCAGCATACTGACCTGCTAAAAGTATGAAATAATTGTATGTCCCTTTATAAACAATGAATATTTCAGAGGATTAAGATAGAAAGAAAATCCTGAAAAAGAAGTGAAGAAAAACAGGAAGGAAGAGAATGCTTTAAAGTTAATGTCTGAATACATCATTTCCCTCCAAGGCTAAATAATTAGCACTGAAACGCTGACTGTATGGCACTTACTCCATACCTTTTGCTAATTAACATTTAAATGCGTGATGACAGCAACTATATTAAAACTAGAAAACCTGAAATCAGAATTTATAATTTAGGAGGTAATCTTGAGTATTATTACATTCATTACATTGTTTGCTTCAGATCTGCTTGTTACAAATTTTGGGTTTGAAAAACATGCAACCTTATCCTATGATGCACTGTAACTACTTGGTTATGCTAATAACTGAATTATGTAAAACAACAGATAGTCTAAACATCATACTCGAATTTGTTTCAGATGGGTTTTTTTTTCTTTTTTTTTGGTTCTTATATTTGGATCTAGGTATCCTTGATCTGAAAATTCACTTAGCCTCGAGTGAAATAACAAAGCCATAACCTAAAACTCTGAAGATTTCAATGTCTAGAAAGTCCGTTTTTAATAGGAGATACGGCGCATTCCCTTACTCTTTCCCTTCTTAGATCAGCAGGTGTCTCCGCCGGTCCAGTAGACTGAGAAAAAGGAAAAGGAGGGAGCAATAAGAAATTGTCTTGGCAGCTTTGTGGTAGAGGTTGGGGGCGGGGGGGAGTGTCTTAATATCACGATTAAAAGCTTTCCTCTGGTTTTAAAATTCTTATCCATATTAATGATCTGACATTAAGGATTATGCAGCAGAATTTGAGTCTGTCCATCTGTAACTTATAAAAGGAAAGGAACAAGGGATGGGAGGCAGCAAAACGATGCAGGGAGAGCGCGAGATGTAGGCGCGTGGGAACGGGGAGAGGCGGATTTGGCAAAGGGGGGACGACAGGCACAGGAATGGAAAGTGTGGCCTGGCCGGAGGGGAAGGTGGAGCCCACGTCGTCTCACTCCCCCTCCCCAACCCCCTCCTTTTCCTTTGAAGGTGGGGGCCCTCGGGGCACCTAGAAAGGGCCGTCGACTAAGAAAGGAAAGGCTGTCTCCCGAGGATGCGCTGGCTGGGGGCCGCCTCTCCTGGGACGGGGGGCGGGCGGGGACCGCAGACCGGCGGGCGCCGCGGAGGAAACGACCCCTAGCCAGGTCCAGCGGGTCCCGGCGCCCCAAGCCGGGCGGTCAGCGCGGGGGAGGCGGCCACGCTCGCCCCGTCCTGCAGGCGCCCCCCGGACGCTCTCCGTGCGCGTCCGACCCTTCGCAGGCCTCTCCCTGCGCCCCCCAGTCCGGACCCCCCGGCACAGGACCCTCAAACATGGCGGCCGCGGGCGGCGGCGGCGCCTCCTCCGCGGGCCCTCGGGTCGGCGCGGGTGGCTGGGCGGGCGCCACAGACCCACGAGCGGCCGGGTCGGACCCCGGGTCGGGGCCGGGGCCGGGGCGCGCGGGCGGGGGCGGCCGCGGCGAGGGCCGGGCGGGCGCGGCGGGCGCGGGGGCGGCGCGGGCGGGCGGGGCCGGCGGGGGCGGCGCGGCGGCGGCGGCGGAGACGGCGGCCCAGAGCCCTCTCGCGGCCGCGGCGGCAGCAGCGCCAGCCCCAGCCGCAGCCCGGCCGCCGCCGCCGCCGCCTCGCCATCCCGCCGCCCCGCCGGACATGAGTGAGGCGGGTCGGGTGCCGTCGCCCGCCGCGCCGCCGGCGGTGGCGGCGGCCGCGCCCGAGGAGAGGAAAGGGAGGGAGCCGGAGCGCGAGAAGCTGCCGCCGATCGGGTCGGCGGGCGCCGGCGCCACTGCGGTAGGTGCCGGGCGGGGGCCGCGGGCGCCCCGACGGCGGCCATCGGGGGGGAGGGCGAGGGGCGCCCTGGGGCCGTCGTCCTCTGGGGACCCCACGGGCCGCCCGGGGAGATGCGCCCTGACTGTCCTTCCTGCGGCCGAAATGAAAGAATTGTGCCTCGTGGACAGCCGCGAACACTTCGCCAGCTGCACCTTCCACCCTCGGGAAATGGGGTGGCCGGGTCCGCCGGCTGTTTTCGGTTATTTTCTGGGTTTGGGGGGCCCCACTTTCTCTAAGGAAATGACCAGCATCTTGGAGTCGGCATTATCTGTTGGATAGGGATAAGGTGTCAGGCAGGCGGGACTGGGTTTTCCACTAAGCTGCCTGCCTACCTTTGGGGCGCCAAGATTATACCCTTTTCTTCGCTTTTCTTTCCCTTCCCCCTTAAGACTGAACGGGCTGTGCGGCGAATTTCCACTTAATTGTGACCTTCCAGTTGCTGTCAGAGTAGTGGGAGGTAGATGCCTCAGTGATGGTGTTATTTTTTCATATGGTTCAGACATGTGACGTAAGGTGGGGAGGCTTTTTAAACCTTTTTATTTTAACTCAAGTTATCTAAGCTTGACAGGGATGATTTCCCAGCTGGATTTTTTTTTAAGGATTATTTGGAGAGCACTCTCAGGCTTCAAACTACATATTGCCAGATGATGTAATGGCACAGGCCCCCCTTCCCTATTTTTACTGGTGGATATGACTCTGGTTACTTTGGCACACACAAAAAAGTAACCTCTGATTTTCGTGATTTTTATTTGACATAATGTTTAAATACTTTTCAAGAGTTTTCTTTGGTACATTTAAAGACCATCTCTTGTCATGCAGCTGTGAGTGACAAAACAGTAAAAGTTTAGAGAGCGTGATACATTTTTTTAATTCTTACTTGCAATTCATTTCTTAAAACCTCCCTCTTAAGTGACTAAGAACTTACTAAAATAACTCTTCTTTAAAAAAAGTATTGGGAATAATGTTTTCATTCTGTAGGTTTTTCAAAACTAAAGACTGATAACTGGAAATTGTTAGAGCAAGTTCGTCGTGTTAAATCGGTGCAGCTACTTGTGGACAGTAATAAAATGACAAATTTAAAAATGTAGCTACGATTGACTGGTAAATTGGAATTACGTTTAGGAATTACTTTGGGAAATGCTTTGAAGGAATTTGTCACCCATCTGCTAGCAGAACCAGTTCCTTCTGTTGGTACCTTAGGCTTTCAGAGCTGATCTAGGAAGTTCTTAACTTGCAAATAAGCTAGTGTTTCAAGGGTTCATTTCTAAGTTGTTTAAAACGCTGAATGCATATGCTTACAGAAACAGTTCTATGAATGGATTTAGGTCCTCAAGTAAGCACCCTCCCAAAAACATTTATCTCAGTGTAACTGAAAAATGGAAGATTTGGAATAAAAACTTGGAGACACTGATACATTGTGGACACAGGTCTACAGACTGTTATCTGAAACTCTTGAGACATTGGAATTCAGAGTTTTTCAGATTTTAGAAAGGTAATTCAGTACATATATGTAATATCCACAGTGGGACCTTGGCCAGTTCCCCTGTAATCAAGTAAGTGAAGTGGATGTGTGTTCACGCTAAATGAAGTAAAGTCAGACTGTAAGTAGCTTAATATCAGTTCAGATCAGGTTGGATTGTCAAAGTCAGGTCCATGTTTTGTCATCAAGTGAGTTACAAAAACTTTTCAGCTTTAAGAGTATGTAGGATTTTGGAAGTGTGAATAAAGGGTTATGGACTTGTACTACTAGTCAAACAGAAGAAGACAGTTCAAGAAGTTTTGTTTTTTTTTAATCTTGACTTAAGCCTTGAAAAGACATAAGTTAAATTAGAAGAGGATAGGATGAATAGAAAACTTGAGATACTGAAGGCAATTTCTGGTGCCTTCCAAGGTCTTTCAGGGTTGGTAGCGTATTTTTTTTAATGACTTTTTAAATGACAGTCAGAATTTATGGCTTTGTGAATTGACAGGTTTGCCATTAACACTCATATTTTGAGTCACGACAGAAGGAAAAAAGACTTTTTCTCAGCTTTTTCAGCAAGAGTTAGAAGAGCCACAGGGAAGATGAGGAACTTCTTGAGTGTGTGTGTGTGTGTGTGTGTGCGTGTGCACGCACGCTCGTGTATTTGTTAGACATTCTAGAGCTGGAATTCCGAGTTATAGCAGTGAAAAGCCTGAGTCAAGAAGTTATATGCTTGGTCTCCCAGGGGGAAAGAAAGTCAGGAGACCTGTAGTGATTACTGAGTTCACCAGTAGGTGGGGAAGGCCTTGGTGGGAGGTTTGCCCACAGTGAAGGACAGAGGACTTGTCAAGTAGGTAGAAGGTGAGAGGAAGAATTTGAGGGAAAACATAGGGTATGTGGAGAGAATCTGAAGTCAATAACAAGAATGAAGTTTGTATACATTATGTCAGGTGTGTACAAATGGGCTTGTGGAGCTGCTGTGCCAAAATGTAACTACCAATTATTGAACATCTATTATGTTTAGCTTTGGGCTAGATGTTACATAGAGACATGGTTTTTTGTTTGTTTGTTTTGTAAAGGTTTCTGCCTCAGTGTAGGCAGGGCTAACATATGAAGACATCACAAAGCAAAGCAGTGTGTAAAGGCCACAATGAGCCATAGAAACAATGTGCACTCTAGGAGATCAGAGAAAAGAAATCAATGTGTGCAGAACTGTGCAGAAAGGCCTTGAAGTAAAGGTAATTATTTAAGCTGGCTGGCCATTGAAGGATGATAGGACTTGGATGGGCAAAAGAAAGTGGGAAAAGCAATCCAGTGGGGAAAACAACATGAACAAGGCTTAAAAGGAAGAATTAGGGAGTAATAAAGCAAGCCCAATGGAAGCATGCTGGGGAATGTGTGGGAGGTGAGTAAGATTGCATGGGGGCTGGAGCCAGATTACTAGGCAAAGAAATTTGGACATTTTTTTCTGTGATTAGTGGGAAGCCATTGGAGTTTCTGAAATAGAGGAACAACATAATGAAACCATTGGTAGTGATTAGAGGTAGTTAGACCAGAGGAGGGAGGAGAAAGGGTGCGAAGGAAGGAGCTTTGAAGTTCATCCCTGAGATGGTCGGTGCATCCACCAGGGTGGTGGCCATGTGATAAGGTGAAAGGGATTGAAGAATCCACATGATGTGGAACCTAGCTAGATAACAGGAATGAAAGAGAAAGATTGGTAAAGACAAGATTTTAGTTTCCAGATGAGTTCTTTCCGAGAAAAATATTTACATAAAAAGACAGTCCACCCAACATCATTGCAAATAAACGTATGCATGTGTGAACTTACATAAACCCTGACTATCTAGGTGTTTAGAACAATCTTATATATAGAAAATCTTGTGCCCTTCATTCGTTATGTTCTAAGCAAGAGGTGAGATGGCAAAGAATGAAAGCTACAGTGGCAAAGGCATTTTAAGCAATTTAGTAAACCACGGATATTACAAAAATACACCATACATATACATACATATATACATATATTTCCCTTCCCTTCTTTTTCTCCTGGTTTTTTTTCCTAGTATAGTTTAGTCTATGGGTAAAGGATCCCCTCTTGCTGCAAAAATGTTAGACTCCGAAGCCTTCTATGAATAACTGGTTGTTCCTAAGTTGTTATTTGTAACTTGGTGACATTTTGTACGTGGTCAAAAAACATTTTTGGGGGAATGATTGTAATAAATCAATGTGCCCCTTGAAAATAGAAATTACTGAAATTTTACTAATTCAGTTGAATTGAAAAGTCAATCTGAAGTTTAAGCCAACTCAAAAGAAAGCTGTATTTCAAATTAACTTGGTTTTGATCCAGATGTCCTTACTAAAGAAGAAATTGGTTGAAGAATTGTAACTGCAGCAAAGTGCACATTGTAAAGGTAGTGTTTTACTGCATAATAACCTATTGATGCAATTTCTTCTTTTCCTGTGTTATAAATTAAGTGAATAAAATCTCTTATGCCACCTTGCCTTCCCAATAAGTCCTGAAATTTCTGAGCTCCAGGACCAACATTTCTTTTATATTAAGTCATGTTAATCTTCTGTTTTTTTGTAAGATTAATTATATTTTGACTTTTTTTGGTGTCACAATTTTATTTCAGAATCCACATCCTTTTTCCTAGTCTCCTTTGAAAGATGTGGTTTATCCCACCTAAAGAAAGCAGTTCCATTTGGGCTGGTGTTTAGTCTGGGAGGGAAGTTCTCACCTTGAAAGTAGCTAACTTTTCACATCATAATAGAAGGATGTAGAACAAAGTTAACACTTCTGATTTTATAACCCGGCATCCTACCAGGGAACTGTGAAGAAACATGCAAGAAAGAAAAACAAAATATCTTTACCCAGTAACAGGGCCTAAAATAGTTTCCTTTGTAGACTCTCAATACGTTTGAGACCTCTTATTTGATGTGGCCATAACTGGTAGTTTAGATCAGTTTGTTTAAAAATATAACGCATACACATAATAATTTTTAAGAGTATAAAGCAGAATCTCTTAAATGCCTTTTATTTTAACTTAAAACATATAAAGGGGATTTTTTTTTTTCACCAATATTTTGACACAATAACTTTTGCTCAGTATCTCAGGAAGCCACTCACACTCTTATAAAGTAGTTTTTCTATGCATCATAGGTAGTCCCTGGACTCATTGAGACTGAAGTACTTAATCTATTACCAAAATATTCATCTTGGATTTGAAAAACAAATTTCAGATGTGGCCAGAAGTGTTCAAATTGCCATTGTCCCTACATACATATCAGAAATTATCAAAGCAAGAAACTCAGTTTTTATTCATTCAAGCATCTTTTATTCTTCATCTATAGAGTATTTTTTATTGTACTTAAATTTGTTACCTTTCTACAAATCCCTTCTTCCAAAATGATGCAGGGAGACTATGAATCAGAATTATAATTCTATTCTTTTTTTTTCCTAAGATTGTATGTCAGGTTGGATCTAGTTTAGGAAAATCTATCTAGATCAGCTCTGTCCAGTTGGAATATAATGTGAACAGCATATGTAATTTAAAATTTTCTAATAGCCACATTAAAAGGAATAAAAATAAAGACGTAAAATTAACTTTAATATTTTTATTTAATGCTACATATCCAGAAACTTATTACCATTTCAACATTTAATCAGTGTACATGCTTAATGAGATATTTTATCTTTGTCATACTAAGTCTTTGAAAATTGTGTATTTTACACCTACTAGATATCTCGATTTGAACTAGCACATTTAAAATGCTTGCTAGCCACATGTGGCAAATGGCCATCTTAGACTGCATATGTAAATGGTATCTTCTCATTCTCCCAAGATTTCTTAAATTCACTCTTAGTTCTAATTACCATTTATCCCTATTGTGGCCATTCTCAAAGTATGGTCCTTCACATCCTTTTGGAGGTCTATGATGTCAAAACTACTCTTACAGAGATACCAAGGTGTTATTTGTCTTGTCTTGTTCCCAATGTTCTTTTATGACTTTACAGTGTAGTTTTCTAAAGGCTTCATGAGACATGATATTACAAAAAACTGAATGCAGAAGCAGGTACAAGAATCCAGATATTAAAAAATGGATTTACAAAATGTAAAACAGTGCCATTCTTCTCACTTTCTTGTTTGGGAAAATAGTTATTTTTCCATAAATGGGTTTATTGTTATTTTAAAAGAATTGGTACATGCACACAACAATCTTTAATAGTGTCGAGAAGTCCTGAGACCAGAAAGTTTGAGAATCACTACCCCAGTGTATGTTGAATTTCCTTTGTACTATTACTATTAATGCTCTTTATTTGGCATTATCAATGACAGCTATTCTATGTAAGTGAATTTTCCAACTAACCAAGTGTTACTGGACATTTTAAAATGTCCGCTCATTTCTTGAAGATAGCACTTTCTAAAACACATTATATACATCTCTTCTTAAATATAAGATGCTATAATTGAATATATCCTGGTGACTGAATCACCTGCATTCACAGCCGACCTAACCAAAGTGCAGTCCACCAAACTATGCATTTGTCGTATGCTGTCTCTTCGGTAAATAAAACTTGTGCCAGTCTGACTTACTAAATAGATATCTAGAATGTGACATTAATTTTCACTTGACATAGTTTAAAATGCAAGCATTTAACTTTGTTTGCAAAATTAGTTTAAAATGTTGCGAATAATGAAATTTGTAAACATAGAAATTCAATTTAAAATATTTTAACTCAGGGACTCAAACATATTAAGATATTATGGCTTTTAAAAGTGTTTCATGATAAAACAGCCAGCAATTATTCTTTTATCAAAGATTGTTTTAGAATGTGAACAAAAATGTTTTATCTTCTAAGGCAGTTTCTGGGGATAGAAGATGAGCAAAGTAAGTTTTACCAGAATTTTGAATTTAATGGAACTTGGTGTTCAATACAAAAACTATCATGGAAAACCATGAATATCTTTCTTATTGGCATCTGATAGAAAAATATGGTAAGGAAATCAGAAATTGAACTCCGATATAGTCTGTTCCTCAGTGAAGGTTGAAAACAGGTATTTAATTGTATTAAAATAAAATTTTAAATAAGGTTGACAGTATTTAATTATATATTAACAGGAGCAGAACAGGTACTCAATAAGTATTTGTCTATTTAAACTTTTTGAAATAATTTTATATTGTAATCTTACATATACTCTATGTGCTTATATAATCAAAAAGACCACTGAGGTTCATGTTAGGTACTTGTGAAATATCTTTGATTAGTTATGTAATTACTACGTAAAATTTTTCTGCTGTTTATTAAACTCGTGGTTAGCCTCTGCCTAGAGAGTCAAGTCTACTATTTATTATACCAGATTTAAATATTTTGAGTTTTTTCCCTCAATGAATTCTTAAAGTGTTTTTTTCTCCCTGTGTTCCCTGTTTGTACTTATCTTCAGTCTATAACAGCTGGTTGGGTATCTGCTACTATCTATCCTTCAGCACATCCAGCCCACTGTTTGTAGACTGGCCGCATTCCAGGACTTCATCTTTGGTGTTCTCCTTCTGTGGGACTCATAGATAGCACTGTCAAAACTCATGGGAAACCAGATGTAATAACTGTGGTAGATCCGATTCTTAGAAGACTTGTAATGTTCTCTAACCTTTAATTTACTCTGAAGTTTAATGTCATATTAATACCCAACAGCTTCTTGATTTGATTCTCTAATTTTTAATCAGTTTACCATTGTACAGCATGCTGCCCCATTTTTCCTCATGAAAGTATTAGGTTATGTGTAAGATTTCTCTTGTAGAAGCTAGTATGGGGTAACTGCTCTTTTGGCATTTTTTTATGAATCTAGTGCACTGTCAACCTATAAAATTGTCCACGAGTAATTTCATGCCATCTCGAGTATAAAGTATCAAGAGCACAGTCATCTTACAAACAAGAGACTGACTAGACCAAGAATCTTATTTCATGTTTTTTGAGCTATTTTGATTACAAGGAACAGAAAATCAGGCCATTTATGCCTCCTTTTAGAAAAGGAGAATTTACTGGAATGATGCATGTAGATTAGAACCAGAACCAGAAAGCAAACAAGAACAAAAACTGGCTGCTCGTTGTGCATCTGCTCTTCTCTCACTTTTGGTTAGTCACTCTTTTCCATATTCCTCCATCTAAAATCTGGAAAGACCTCCTGACTGACATACTAGGAAACATCAATGCCCTTGATATCAGGCCACCTAATAAGTAGCCACACAGCCTACAGATGGCCACCCATAAGTAGAGTGCCTGTGCCTATCTTTGCTCCAGTCATGGCCATTCCTGCACGAAGAATAGCAGTAATGCTGTGGGGACCGTGGAAGTGAGCACTGGATTTGGCAGCCATGATAACATGCTCAGTGTACCCTCCCTCAAACCTTTGTCCCTTTCCAGCCACTGGCCTTTCTCCCCTTCTGTAAAGCTTCTGGACACAGCAATCTCTGCTCATTGCTTTCATTTTCTAAGTTCCCATTCATCTGTCAGTCCATTTCATAATAGTTTCTGCCACCACTATTCTCCTAAATCTGTTGCCTCCACTGTCCCCATGATTTCATAGTTGCTGATTCTCAGCAGCACATTTTAGACCTATCTACTCTTTCATCATTTAATATTGTTGACCACTTTAAAAAAAAAAACTTTATCTTTAGTTTTAACACATCACCTTGGATATTGGATATCTTATCTCTTCGTCCATTCATTCTTAATCTCTTTGTCAGCTCATATTATATATGCCAACATTTCCCATGGTTCTGTCCTTATATTAGTTTTGCATAATAATTGCTGCATAACAGCAGCATAATGATAAGCCTATCAATTAGAAAAGAAAATCATTATTTTAGTATGAGAAGCATGTTTTTGCCTGGTGAGCATTAGTTCCTCTTTTAATCACTCACAAATCACATATTTATATAAACCAGTCTAGGCTTCAAGTTTTCATATATTCTTAAATCATATGCTCTCTTCTTTATGAAGGGATGTTAGAGTATGTCTGTTCTCCTGAAATTTGAAATGAGGCATTTTAGTTTGTTCATTTCATTCATTTGTAACTTAAGGAAGGGGTTTCTGATTCTCATTATGTTTCACATTCAGACCTGAACTAGCTGTAACCATTTTGCCATTGCTTTGGCCCAGGCTGCCATTCTTTTTCATTCTCTATATCTACTGTTCCACTTCAGACCTCATGTCCTCCAGTAGCCCTGGGTTAGCTTCTTGTATTACTCTACTTCAGTCTATTCCTATACTGCTGCCAGAGTGATTTTTCTAAGGTACAGATAAGATCATGTCACTCCCTGCTTATAAGTCATCAGTGATTTTTCTCTCTCCCCTTCCAGGATATGTTTTTGGCCCCAGAGACCGGTTTCATGGAAGACAATTTTTCCACGGACTGGGCAGGGCAGAGAGGGATAGTTTCAGACAGATTCAAACACATTACATTTATTGTACACTTTATTTCTATTATTATTACATTGTAATATATAATGAAATAATTATACAACTCATCATAATGCAGAATCAGATGCCACGAGATACAGCTGTATAATTGAAGTAAATCAATTTAATTGCCACTATAAAGCCTGCCACCAGATTCAGCTTAATTGTTCCTGGCCACTCACTGGTGGGTTTTGATATGAGTCTGCAAGCAATTGATTTATTATGGTCTCTGTGCAGTCAGACCTCTCTGCTAATGTTAACTTGTATTTGCAGCTGCTCACCAGTGCTAGCATCACTGCCTCAGCTCCATCTCAGATCATTAGGCATTAGATTCACATGTGCGGTTCACACTTGATTTCACACTCCTATAAGAGTCTAACGCCTGATGATCTGAGGTGGCGCTGAGCAGCGGCTACAAATACAGATGAAGCTTTGCTGGCTCGCTGCTCACCTCCTGCTGTGTGTCCCAGTTCCGGTTGGGGACCCTTGCTGTAGCATGAAGGCTTCATGGTATGGTCCCTGCCTGCCTTTCCAGTCTTATCTCATTGGACCATTTGTTGTTTCTGATTCTATATTCCAACTAAATTGTTCCCTAAATCCTGTTATTGCTCAGTCTTAGATAACATCGTGACAATTTCCAATGAAAAAAGGCCCGTGATGTATTAAGTTATTGTAGATATTTATAGCTAAGTTAAACAAAGCTCTATACTGAGGGGCCATTCACTGACCTCATTTTACAAATCAGTTACTTTTGTTGATTACCATGTGTAAATCGAATATATAGTGCATCAAATTTGGCATTTGTTCTCACTGTAATTTAAGATATTCTGATAGAATAAAACATACAAATAAGCAAACTTGGCCCCAGGCATTAATAAAATTCTTACTTAAGTATTCTGATATTTATGGCAAGGAATGACTTGCTTATTCAAATGTATAGTTTATTTTGATTTTATTTTCCTATTTGATTTTATTTATTCCTTGAACTTACCAAGATTACACAAATTATGTTATTTACTAAAACTGTTTCATAGAAAAGTGCTGCATCTTACTGACTTATTTATCTCTTTCTCCAATTTTCTATGTCTACATATGTCTACATTGGGAATCTACATTATAAATTTACTAGAAAAGAAAACCGATAGTTGTTAAATGGCTTTGTTGATTGAATCAGTTACTTCTTATTTTTCATTATTTGAAGATTCCACAAGTGAACTAAGCAATGCCCTTTGGGACCTCCTTTTATTAAGAAGGGGTAGAGGAAGGGGGAGGAAAATAAAATATTGAGTCTTTCCTAGATTGCTAGGACATCAGAGGTTTCCCTGAAGTACACTGTTTTTCTGCTTATGTTAATTTCCTCTAGTTAGGCGAGTTGCTCCTGAAGCTATTAAATTTCATTCAGTATATATCTATAGAAGTAGAGGAGACAATATCAGCCACAAGGGGTTGCTGTGAAAACAGGTAGATATGTATAACATACCTACTATCACATAATAAACCCTTAATGCATGATAGTTACTATAGGAAGGGACTCTGAGATTTAGTTGTTCAAAAGAGTACAGATTTCAGGGTCATTCAGACTAGAATTGGAATTCCCAGTTACCAGCTTCGTGGACTTGGGCATAGTACTTCAATTTCTTCATTGTTAAAATGGGGTGTAATTAAATTTGTCACAGAATGTTGTATTAAGGCACCTACTAGAGTAGTAGGCATTTAGCAAGTATTCAATAAATGACTTGGAGTATGTTATTAGCACAGAAATAATCATTTATTGAGCACCATTTGTGCTGTAGTTTCTGTACGAGACCCTAGATATTGTCTATAATTCTGAAATGTCAGCTCGATAACTAAAATCTATTAGGAGACTACTTTATTTTAGTTAGGCAATATGTTTAACTTTTATAGTCTAGGTGTAGGCTAATTCTAACACAAATATTAACTCAGTTCACTGAGCCTAAATCTAGCCAAGAAACAAGCAAAAACAAGTTAACTTTACTAGTCTTTTTAAAAGAGAAATTTAATAAATTTACTCGAAAGTGCAGGATTTAACATAAGATTCAATGGATGTCAAGCTCTGTGATGAATAAGGAATTTCTAGTCCAGTATGAAGGACCAATAGGAGGACAAGTATAATTTCAGTAGAATAATTTAAATTACAAGCATAAATAAGAGTGATTTTTTTATGGAAATGGTGATTACCAGAAAAAACTGCAGAGAAGTTATGATAGACTGGCTTATGCTGCATTTACAAAGTAGCCCCAAGTTTCAGTGTTTGAAAACTGTAAAGGTTTATTTATTGATAATGGTATAATTTAATATTGGTCAGAGTGGCTCAGGGACCCAAGCTGATGAATGCTCTAACAGCTCAACTTGTAACCCCCATGGTTGTCTCGGTGGAGGAAGAGAGGAGCTGGACATTTGCCCACCTTAACGCCTTAAACGCATTTGTACTTCCTGGTTCACAAAAGTTATTTCTACTTGTGGCCTGTTAGAATTACTTATTAACCAGATGGCTCCATCTATCTGTAAGAGAATGGGTAATATGGAAGGGTGAATATTTGGTGAGGAGAAATGTTTTTGCTATGTGGTATATAAACTCATTCTAAAAAGGTAGATTGAAATAAGGCTGATGAATGAGGAAAGAGGAGATGAAAAAGAAATTCTCATTTAAAGAAGTGAACATTAAGAAGTAAACTACTGTATTCTGTTAAGCATTTGGAAGTTGTAGCATGGCGTAAGCTGGAAAGAGCTGAAAATAAGCCCCGAGGTAACTATACAGGTGAATACCATACTGGTAATATAATGCGATTTTATTTATAATTATAAAAACAGATTCATTACACCTCATGAATTTTATAGTTAATTTGTGGAAAGCGTGTTAATATATAGATTCTATGCTATGGGAAGACTGCTCTGTTATCTGCACTTAAGGATCTCCAAGTGCTTGGCACTATTTTTTAAAAATCTTGGTCCATCCAAAGGAGAATCACAGTGCTTAGAAAGAAATGAACTCTAAAGGGTTCATCTTTTTACCTGAACTTTCACAGTTGCATCAAAAGAGAATAAAAACTTCAATGAATCAACCTGCGAAGTATCACATGCATGTTAACTATTGGAAATAATTGTGGAGGTCAGAAAAACAGTGTTATCTAAATACAGAGTTAAAATAACAGTTAACATGGATAGAGCATGTACTTTGTACAAGGAGCTGTGCTAATTATTTTATACACGTTACCTCAATTAAAACTCACACTAACCCTGTGAGGAATCTACTCTTATTATCTCCGTTTCTAAACTTTATTAATTTATAAGCAGTTCAATGATATGACTTGTCATTTTATACCTAAAACAGTTTGGTCCTAGAAAAGGTAAGTCAAAGTTATATACATGTTTTACCTACCATATATGTATCACAAATTAAAATCTCTATTATAAATGTTTTTGATTTCTGCAATAAAATAATTTAAATATAGCTAGTGGGAATTATGCTGCAATGTTAACTTTTCTGTTTTTAGGGTTTGGACAGAGGATCCAAAGGCCAAATTTCCACTTTCAGCAGTTTTATTTCAACTGTTAGCCAGAAGAAAGAAGCCACTGAAAACAGAAGTTCACCTACACATCTTGTTTTCCCTAACATCAGGAATGGTAAAAAAAAAAAAAAAAAAAAAAAAAAAAAAAAAATGCACATAGTCTATATATCTTGGCTGAAAGTATACTTTCAGACTATTAAAAAAGTAGACAATTATCCAGCATTGTTTTGGTAGGTCTATTAATTTAAACAATAAGAAAAAGAAATAGGCTGTGTAAGTATTTACGGGAAGAAGCAAAATCATTATTTTTTGGTGAATTTTACCTAGAGTAAGAAGATGAAATATGAAGCTTATGAATAATAAGAAAGTTTGTTTAGGGAGCCAGACATAATGAAAATATAAGAAGATTTAATAGGTTTCCTTTATTTGAACAGTAATTAGAAGATTTGACAGAAAATATATTAAATACTTAGAAATAAACCTAAAAGAAAATGAGCAAAACTTATATGAAGAAAACGATAAAACTTAATTGAAAGACTAAAAGATGGTTTGAATGGAAAAACTTAACATAAATATTAGAGATGTCAGGTATATCCAGCTTACTCTCTACATTTAATAAAATTTTCAACAGTTTTTTTGGAGAAACTTAAGAAAATGATGCTGTATTTGGTCAATAGGAATAAATGCCTGAAAGGATGCAAGAAAAAAAAAAATGAGGGAGCTCATTTCTCATGGTACCGTATATTATAAAGCTGAATTAATGATAGCATTGCCACCAAGACAGCCAATAGATGGAGCTAGATTAGTAAAAAAATATTGTATACAAATGATATTAAATTATTCAAAAAATTGAATTAGGCCAACTGGCTTACCTGTTGAAAATAATAACTTTAGATTTTTTAAAAAGCTATAGTCTACAGCCATGCCACCCTGAACAAGCCCGAACCCTTCTGATCTCAGAAGCTAATCAGGGTCAGGCCTGGTTAGTACTTAGATGGGAGACCACCTAGGAAGACCAGGTGTTGTAGACATGAAAAATAAAAAAATAAGGGATCATAAGCTGACAAGGTTCTTGCAATCTATAAGGTCAACCAAGGGTTGCCTCGCCTAAATAAATAAATAATAAAAACTATAAAAGTACTAGAAGAAAACTCAGGAGATAATTTTTATAATAAAATTCTTGGAATGACAGCAGTGCCCAAAACCAAAAAACTAAAAATTGGTAAGTTTGAATACATGAGAAAATTGACAACTTCCTTTGGAATTTTAAAAAGTCATAAAGGACATCTCAGTGAAAAACATATCTTTGACTCATAAAGATCATTAATAAATCCATAAAATGAACATTCCAATAGAATAAAAAAGCAAAGGGTATGAACAGACCAATCAGAAAAGGAAACATGAATAGTTAATATACATGTGAAAAGAAGCTCAATCTCACTAGCATTTAAAGAAATACAAATTAAAATGAGTTAACATTGCCCAACTCAGCTGCAGAGAATGAAAGAATTTATATCTGTAGTGTTGAAAATTGGTACTTTTATGGGTCTTGGAAATTGATACAACCTTTCTGGAAGGCACATTATTGCCATATAATCAGATTTTTAAGTGTCCGTGTACTCACTGACCCAGTAATTCCATTTCTAGGAACTTATTCTAAGGAAATAACATAGATACAAAGACATATGGAAAGAATGTACATCGTTTAAAATAGAGGTATTTAAGGCAATGTAATGAATTGGTTAACTAAATTATGGTAATCCATATTGTATATACTATGCCTCTATTAAGAAAAATGTGATATGTATATAAAGTGTCTAGGAGAAATGCCCAAAATACATTGTGAAATGAAAAACACAAGTTACACAATAATAGGTAGAATATGACTCCAATTTTTTAAGTGTAGGCAAATCTTTTTTATTTCTTTGAGCACATAGGAGATATGGAAGGATGCCCACCAATCTATTAATGATATCCTCCGGAAAGTAGGATTGGGTGTATATTATTAATATGTTCTATTTCTGTATACAACTCTACATAGTTTTATCACAGGAAATGTATACTACTCACATAATTTTAAGTACCCCTTGCTCTGTAATAAGACAAAACAAACCTGCAAAGGTTTAAATGTCCCTCACACCAGAACAGAACTTAGAAATGTTTAAGGATGTAGTTTCTGGTTAATTGCCTGTGTCCGTAAACTGCATATGGCATAAATTATTTCTGCACAGATTTTCTGTTGACACTCCAAGATAGTGCTAGACCTATTCTCCACTCTGGTAGGTTAGTATTTACATTATCTCATTTATCAACTTTGTTTCTGATAACTTCTTTCTTCCATCACTTACACACACATACACACACACTTATTCCATCACTTCAGTCTTACCCAGTCTTCATATGTCACAGTCCCCCAACCCTCAACAAAACAAACGAACCTATAATTGTGTGATAGCATTATAGAAATAAAGAAAATGAACCTGAGGTAGAAATTATTTTCCCATTTTAAGGGTTAGGAAACTTAAGCCACAAAGAGTTTTAAGTGACTGGTCCTGAATTAATTTACAGAGCTAGTGAATGGCAGAGACAGAAAAGGGAAGAGAACCAAAAGTAGTTTTGAATAATGCCTTCTTTAAATGGAGTATTGGTGAAAAAAAAAGAAGTGAGCCCTGAAGGAGTTAGAATCAGGTTGTTCTATGACTTGGAAATCAAAGGAAAATAAAAATTTTTAAAGAAGATCTGGTTAACAATGTCAGTGCAAGAGAGGACAAGATGAGTAAGCACTGAGACAAATGTGGTTAATGTGTTCATTGGTGACTTAAGAACAGTTTAGGATGGTTTAGTAGGAGAATTCATATTATAAGAAGTTAAGGGCAGATTAGTTTTGAGGATGTAGGGGCAATGTAGACTTGCCTTTAGAGTATCTTGAACTGAAAGAAAAAAGAGAACAGTGGAATCTCAGTATTATGGTTAAGAGAAAAATCTAATAGAGGGAAAGACTAAACTTGCAGTAGGAACATAGAATAATAAAATGAACAGATAGAATCAATAAGCGGTGTGAGGATGGGATTAAGGAAGAATACATGCATAGGGGCTGAGATGTTGGCTCCAGCAAGGAGAGAAGGGCACTTCTTGCTCAGACTATGGAACAGAGGAAAGAGGGGCAGCGGGAGGAGGAAATGGAAGCAGGAAACACTTCTTGCCTTGAATTCAATAGTCTCCTCAGAGGGCTGCTGTAACAAAGTACCACAGACTTCGTTGCTCAAACAACAGAAATTTATTCTCTCATGGTTTTGGAAGCCAGAAGTCTAAAATCCAAGTGTTGGCAGGACTGGTTTCGTTTGAAGGTTCTGAGGGAGAATCTATTCCACACCTCTCTCCTATATTCGGGTGGTTGCCAGCAGTCCTTGCTGTTCCCTGGCTTTTAGATGCCTCACTCCAGTCTCTGCCTGGACATGGCATTCTCCCCTGTAGGTCTTTTGGTGTCCAAATTTCTCTCTCCTTATAAGGACACCAGTCACTGCATTAGGACCCACCCTAATCCAGTTTGACTTTATCTTAAATTGATTATGTCTGCAAATACCCTATTTCCAAATAAGGCCACATTCGCAGGTCCTGGTGTTTTGTACTTCAGCAGAACTTTTTGGTGGACATAGTTCAGCCCACAACAGAGAGTTAGGAACCTTAAGACCATTGATTCCACACCAAGTCCTATAATCTATTCTGTCTATACTAATCTCATGATCTCTGAAGCCAGCTTCCCAGCTTGTATGCCCACAACCTGCCTGCCTCCTTGGGTTGATATATTAACTCTGACTTCGGTCTACTTATTGAGCTCCCACCACTTGTCTGTTTCCCTCTCCTCTGTGCCAGTGTATGGAGTCTGGACTCATCCCCAACCTGAAGTTGGAGTATTTGTACACAGCACTTTAGAGGACTAGACCTCTTAGACTTCCTTTATCTTATCGAAACTCCTTGTACTGACTTCTAGCTGTTCTGTCTGGATGCAGCCTGAATTCAGGTGTGACATGGAGTTTCTATGTCAGGGCTGCTGCAGGAAGAATTCTTTTATTGAATGGCAAGTTAGATTAAGTCTTTGAAATGTAAGCATGTTTATAATTCCTTGATCTTTTGGGAAACCTCTGTTACTTGCCAGTAAGATTGTTTCCTCAATGATGCATCATTCCTGGCAGTTAGTACATTTACTCCCTCTTCTCTGGTAGCAGGACCTATGCTGGGTATTCTCTAACAGCTTGTCTCTCCATCTGATCTTCAAGTGGTATTAGAGAAGCTGCAAAAGCCCAGCGTGGGCTTACCTAACAGCTGAGGGATGCCTTTCCTCCCTGTGGACCATGTGACTCGGTATGCCTGCAGAGTTGGCTGTCCTTTTCAAGATCGGAGAAGTGTAGGAGTTTTACCTACTATAACAGCTGCTAGAGATGATACATTTTCAAAGAAACAATATACATAATAAGTAATGGCAGAGGGGGCTAGCACTACATTCTCTCTTACTCTTTTGTAGCCTCCTTTCTAAAGTGATTATACTCCTTTCAGACTTATTAAACATCTTTAAACAGCACAGAACATCTTTAAAAGAAATGAAGCAATTTCTCCCCAAACCTTTTAAAATATGTTTGCAGACCTGGTAATTCAGAGAAGGGTAGACATGAACTATGATATTTTACCTCAGGGGCCCTGTTCCTCTCCCAGGTCAGCCCATTTCGTGAGTTCACTCTAGAAGAGCCCCGCTGTGACATAATGAATGGTGTCGTTTTACACACCCTGGAAAGATGCATCCCATGATCTTTGCAGTCTGAAATAACCAAGGGGAGAACACAATGGTCTTTACCTCCAGCAGTGATTGGATCTGTGTGTGGGGTCCTGTGATGGACTCACAGGTGAGGTACCACAGAGTTTTCACAGTCTCTCCAAGAGCAACTTGAGAGACAGACAGGGAAACAAGTATCAGAAGAAACCCAGCACAGGACTTGCTATCTGGGAAGAGAAAAAGACTTCCAGTAGCCACTTTAGGATTTCTACCTTCGAACTATCTCCAAGGCCTCAGATGATCCCATTTCTAGGTTTCCTTGCAGAATGAACTGATTTTTGGACTAAATCTCCAAGATCCTTCCCTAGGTCTGAGTGAGTGCTTTGCACTTGGCTTTTCGTAACTATGTGGGAGAGATGTATCTATCACGAACTTTGAGTATCTTGCTGCATGTATTTGTTTACTTACCTGTCTCTTCACTGATGTGTAAGCTCCTTAAGCTTTTGTTTTGGAGAGGGAAAGGGCCATCTTTTTTATTTTTTTACATTTAAGTTAAGTTTTGAATAGGTAAAGCATTACTGTGTTTCAAAAATCAAAATGATAAAAATAAGTATGTTTCATATGTCTCACTTTCACCTCTTACCAATTGTCTTTTGTATTCTCTCCTGTGTTTCTTTATGCAAATGAAAACAAATATAAATACTCTAATTTTCCATCTATTTTTTGGAGAAAAGGTAAATATATATTGTCGAGCACCTTGTTTTTTTAGTTACTGTGTCCTGACTATCTTATCAGTACATAAGGAACTTCCTTATTCTTTTTTACAACCATATTCCATTGTATTGGTATACTATAACTAACTTATTTAATAAGATACTATTAAAAGAAATGAGTTGTGTTTATTCCTTTGCTGTTGTAAACAATGCCACAATGAATAACTCCGTACATATGTCGTTTTGTTCATATGCAGGTGTATCTATAGCATATTCCTAAAAGTGGGATTGTTGGGTCTGAGAGTAAATGCATTTATAATCTTGAGTTTTGAGTTCATCTGTGTATCTCCAGGATCCAGTGCCCATGGTACATGGAGTCTTTTTGCAGTAAATGATTTACTGACTTAGGAAATGTATGGGAGGGATTTTTTCTGGGTTTTTGGCCAGTTTGCCCTGTTGAAATGTCAAACCCATCTCAAAGCTATAATAAGTTATCTAAGATATGCCCAATGTAAGATATCTATTCCATAAGAAATAACCTTCTATGAAAAGGACTTTTGAATGTTTTTCTAACCTGACCCATACAAGAACATTTCATTTATGCTTTTGTTTCAGTTTTACAAACACACACACCATTTAGCTTACTAAAAAATCCATCTCCAAAAACCAATGAATATAACTGCTTTATTTGGTTCTGAAGGCTAATGTCCTATGAGTCAGAGTTTACCCCCTCCCTTCTTCCTTTCTCTCTCCCACCTTGATTATTTATTTCCAAATATTCAGAAAAGTCATCCTATAGACAATGATGTAAACACCACCTGTTATGACTCATTCACTTTGCACTCTGTTTCAGCTGCTTGCCACTACTGAAGTACTAAACTGACAGAGGGATCCTTCAAAATGTAGCTCTTTTATTACCTGCCTGGTACACACACAGTAAATAAGAACTGAGTCTTTGCATTAGCTACTACCAGTAACTGTCACTGTGACCTTAGAGAATAAACTAGCATTCATGAGCCCTTCAGTTACTCATTTATATAATGAGAAAATGGGGCATTATGAATTGTAAAATATCTTTTACATGAAGTTTTAGGATTTAAAGGGTTAATTTTTCAACATATTGATTTTGTTTGATCTTTGTTAAGTTTTAACATTTCATAATTTACTAGCTCCTACTTCCATGTAAATTTAGGATTCCATTTTGTTTTTCTACGTGGTAGAAGGTTTCACATTATTCAGTAGTGGAAATAACATGGGCTTTGTAACTTACGAGGGCAGGTTTGAATCTGGCTTTGTAACTTACCAGCTGTATGATTCTGGAAGAGTTTTTTAACTCTCTGTGCTTGTTTTCCCATCTGTAAAAAAAGATAAGAAGTTACCTTATAATATTGTAAGGATAAATGAAAAATAGCATTTAAAAGTACTCAGTTCCTTATGAAATTCAGTAAATGTGAGTGGGAATATATACTGCTGAGCCGCTATGTGGAGAAACTTCCTTATTATTGTGGAGGAAGAGGCTGAAATGGGGCAGGATTTTCCATTATTCTTAACCCATGAGTAACTGGCTATACAAATTTTTAAAAATTCGAAACATATCACACATATAGAAGAATGAAAACAACACTTGTATATGATTTTAACAATAATAATAAAATGAAAACTCAGGAATTTAGCACTCAAGAAAAAAAGCATTACCAGCTCCAGTGAGCCCACCCCAATCTCACTGCCCTGCCTTTCTGTCCAGAGGTAACAACTATTCCCTCGATTTTTAAAAATAGTTTTTTTTACCAGAGGGAGAGTGGGTGGGGGAAGAATGAAGAGGGTAAAAGGGGTCAAATATATGGTGACGGAAGGAAACTTTGGGTAGTGAGCATACAATGCAATATACAGATTATGTATTACAGAATTGTACACTTGAAACTTATGTTACTAACCAATGTCACCCCAATAAATTTAACTTACTAAAAAAATAGTTTTGTTACTTTGTACATTTCCGTAAACAAATACTGCTCAGTTTTGAAAAAATGAATAGCATGCACAAACCTGGATGTATGAGGTACGATATTGTCACTATTAGGTGAAGATTCCCAGGAGACGATAATCTGAACAGAGTCCCTGAATCAAATCAGGCTCCAGTTTCCCCAAGACTGTAGTCCAGGGAAGTCAGTGGGCAAGGTCATGAGTGACTCTTGGGAATCGAAGGACAACTATTGGGACATCTAACATCTAACAGAGCTGTCATTTGAACTGTGTATCAGAAGTCTGACAAAAATATGGCCTCTCCTAGGTTAAAGCAGTAAAGTGAACTGAGTATCCTCAGCTGATTCAGACAGCAGAGCAAAAAATGGAAAGTGGGGACTTCATCACCCACTGTCTAGACAAGCCAAAGTACAGATAACAATTTGGGCTCACCTATTCATTCTATCTTCAGTTTAAAAAGGCGAGTACAATGGTAGTATCTTTGTGATAACAGACATCAGAATTACTCTTAGGCTACTCTGTTCTAGTCTGTGCAGAGTACATTTCTCATCTTAGGCCATTATGATCCTGGTCCTTTATATAATTATCTCTCTCTCTGTTTTGCCTGTCTCTCTCTCTAGAAGCTTGCAGTACGAGCTCTTTGTCTTGGGGTTCTGAAATTGCACACACAGTGCTGTGCCTTGGTATGGGTCATCCCTGTGCTATGTATTTGATAGGAATTTTCTAGAAATTTTGTATTCATGATTTCTTCCCATCTGCTTTTCCACCTCTTCTTTCTGGATCTCCTATTATTCAAAAGCCAGACTTCCTGAACTTTTAGTTTTCTTATTTTTTTCACTTCTACTTTCCATTTCTTTATCCTTTTGCTCCATATTTTAGAGAATTTCTTCAAAACCCTTCTAGTATTTTATTTCTGCTATTATGCTTTTAATTAAAAGAATTTTTTCCCCTCTGAATATTTTTTTTAGAGCACCCTCTTATTTCCTGGTTGTCCTATCTTTTATCTTTCTGAGTGAATTAGTGATAGTTTTTTTTTTTCCTTGCATGATTTCTCATTCTTTCATGTTACATTTGTCTATTTTGGTTTGTCTTCCATGTGGAAATCACTTGAAGGCTTAGCCACTCACATGCTGGTTATAGGCTTGGACGTTAGCTGGGCTTTAGCTGGAACACCTACACCTGGCCTTTTCATTGGCTACTTGGCTTCCTCACATCATGGTGATTGGATTCCAAGAGCAAGCATCGGAAAAGAAACAGCCAAGCAGAAATTTTATTGCCCTTTGTAACCTAGTCAGGTAGCATCATTTCTGCTACTTTTTTTTTTATTAGCAGGGAGCTACTGTGTCTGGCCCACATTCAAAAGGAGAAGAATTAGACTCCATCTTTTGATGAGATGAATATCAAAGAATTTATGGGCATATTTTAAAACCATCACGTCATATGAAAATAAAATGCACATTCAGGAAGAGAACCAAGTCTTTGACTCTTACTTCAGAACTTTTTCTTATACCTTGTTGTAGGGCAGGAAGTTGTAACTAAAGTCAGGTGTAGAGATTATATATGCATATTAGGTTTCCATGCTTCTGCAGTCTATTGTAGGTCATTATATACTTCACTCTAATAGAGAACATTTTTTAACTTTTTTGATTGGTTTTTAAGTCCTGTCCATTTTTTTCTTATGTAGTGGTAGAGATGAAAGTTAGAAATTATTAAACCAGTGGTTTTCAAACCTAATTTTGTTATTTGTTGTCTTTATAGTAAAACGCTTTTTGAAAAACAAATTTTTTCTTAGAGCATCACCACATTAAGCAGAGAAAAGCTGCGTTGCTCTGAGTAAACACATCCACACAGCACCATTCCCTGAAGGGGCCCTTTAAATTCTCTGGAACCTTGGGAACAACTGACTGACTGAGCCATCTCTCTCATTTTATAATGTCAAAACTGAGGCCTAGGGGGTTTCAATGACTTGTCTAAGGTTACGAAAGTTAGTAGCAGCAGCAGGATCTAGTCCCTTACTTCCATGGCTGGTGCTTTTCCATTATTTATTACTTATTTAATTACAAATTATTTGAGATGAAATTTAAGGTATAGCATTTTGCACTAGTGTGTCACCAGAAACAAACTTTTTATGTCAACATTTCCTCTCCGGCAGGAGTGGGATAAGAAAGAGAGGCCTAGGTTCCTCATACTAAACACCCAACCTACAGAGAGACTCTTGTTTACCGCTGATGCTGCATTATCATCCCTGCTGGCTGGCCAGGAACACTCGTCAGTCTCCTAATCATGTGGCCAATTTAAAATGTCAGTCTTCATTTTTGTGGCTACAGTTATGGAAAGCTACATATTACTCGTTTTCAACCAGTCAGCCTGTGATAGCTTCTTGAAAACAATGAGCTAGCAAAATTTGCCTAATAATCTCACCCTTATACATAGTTGTATTATGATCTTTACATTTTTTAAAATATACTGCCAGCCACTACCATAACTCTTACTCTTCTTGCAGTGGCTTCAAGTGTTTTCCCTAATGTTTCTAAGCAACCAACTAAAATTGGCAACACTTTATTAAAAGAAAGGGGAAATGATTACTGCTTATTTTAGCACAGAGCGTTCCCAAGTATTGGCTGAATGAAACCTAAATGACAGGTTTTCACTGATAAATATTTTTTGGCTTTTTCAGTGTATTACAATATTCTATACTGCAGAAAAAGCTGCATATGATAGAACAAAAATTGGCCTGTTCTATTTATAATATCAGTTTGAGATTTAATTAATCTCTCATCACCACAGTTATTGATTTTCTCTTTTGAATTAGATTTTAATAACCATCTGTGAGAACAGGCTGAAAGCCTGTCTCTGGAAACAATGCCTTGATATTCAGGAACATGACAGCAGCTGTGAGCTGTTATTCTTCCTTTCTTAATAGCAGAATGTCACATCCTGTAGTTTGGCTTTCATTCACTAATGTGAGCAAAGGATTCTGCCTTTCTTTCTGAGTCAAGTTCCATTAACATAGTACGTTAACATTTTGCGTTACTCTTCATTCCAAGTTACCTTCTGAACTAAATATAAATCCCATCTGGGTCTCTGGTTCTAACCTCATCCTATAATCCTCTTGGCCTTGGCATTACTATTTTTCTTATATAAGAATATCTCCAGTCTCAGGCTTTGCCGAAATCTAGTTCTCTTCCTAATTACATTTCACTCTTATCCTACCTCAGCATGGTATTAATAAAAATGAGTGGGTATAAAAATGTGTGTATATACTCTGTGAGTGAATAAGTTAATTTATATTTGAATGAGTCTGTATCTAATAGTGGGTGTTTATAGCCAGGTTGGAAAGGGTGTGTGGGAAGAGATAGGAAAGGGTAAGCCTGGTGAAGAGGAAGAGAAACTGTAGAGGAACCTCAAAAGGTAATAGTAACAAGACTGATGTTGGAAAGAGGAGGCTATCATCTATTTCTTTCCCATTAATAAAGATCTCCAAATATAATTCACAAGTCATCTGTTGAGATATCTAATTTTACTTGCTGATAAATGGAACCTCTGTCCAATTTGTGCTTACAGTACAAATTACTAGAAGTTGGGTATTTCCATATTTAATAAAAGGTAATAAAAATCAATTTTAGAACTGAATTAAAGAAATTCAGTAATGTTTTCTGCTGTCAGCATCATTGCTCTCTCCTAAAACTGATGAACAGTATTTCTCAGTGTAATCCCCGGATTAGCAGCATCGGCATCATCTGGGAACATGTTAGAAATGCAAATTTAGGGGCCCCACCCCAGATCTACCGAATCACAAATTTTGGAGAGGGCCTAATAACTAGCATTTTAACAAGCTCTCCAGGAGATTCTGATATAAAATTTTGAAAACCATTGATGTCGAGTATAAGAAATTGGCATCTCTGTATTATCTTCTAATATGAAAATTTACTTTAAAATATACCCTAACACTAATGAAATATATTTTAGTGTTCTGAAGCCAGTGATAGGCCCAAGGATAGCTGCTTGATTGGGAGAATGGATAAGAAATGAAGGAAGACCTTATAGCTATGTTGCTGCTGTGCTGTTTGACATAGCTGTGTTTGCTTTGTTGAGAATATCTCCTGATTATTTGAGAGGAGAATGAAATTCTATATATGTACATTTCATTATTGTACAATTCAGAATCTATAAAATATTAATCTATTCTATTGGTTTGGAAGTGTTAATACTTGAGAAAATATAACCAGAGTAAAATGCTTAGTGGATGGGCTCAACAGCAGAATGGATAGGACGGGAATTAATGAGCTGGAATTTAAAACAATAGAAATTACCCAATCTGAACAATAGAAAAAAATGAACTGTTCAGAGACCTGTGGGACTATAATAAAAGATGTTACATTCTTTTCATTAGAGTCTTAGAAGGAGAAGAAAAAGAAGTTAGGCTGAAAAAATACTCAAAAGAAATGACTGAAAGCTTTCTACATTTGTCCAAGAGACATAAACCTATAGGTTCAAGACATGAGCAAACTCCATACAGGATAAACCCAAAGAAATCCACATCAGGACATACCATAATTAAATCTCTGAAAACTAAAGACAAAAAAAAAAAATATTCAACAGCAGCCAGAGAAACATGATACCTTACCTATGTAAGGGAAAAGCCATTCAAATAATAGCAGATTTATCATCAGTAACCATGAAGGCCAGAAGGAACTGGCTGAAAGAACTGCCAACCCAGAATCCTATCCCTCACAAAAATATTTTTCATACATGGAGAGGAAATCAAGACATTCTCAGATGAAAAAAAATAATCTCTAGAGAATTCGTTACCAGTAGACCTACTGGAAAAGAATGCATTAGGAGGTTCTCTAAACAGAAAGGAAATAAAAGGAAACTTGAAACATCAAGAAGAAAGAACATGATTATCAAAAAATAGGTAAATACAATAAACTTTCCTATTCCTTTTGTGTTTTCTAAATTATAGTTTACAGTGGAAACAACATAACACTGGTACGGTTCTAAGAAAATACTTAAGATAACTATAAACAGAAGGGTAAAGAGATATAAAAGGGGACATAATTTCAACTGGTAAGACTATGATAAGTTTTGTGTGTAATGTAATATTTAGAACAACTTTTCAGAAACACTGCAGATAAATCAAAATAGAATTCTAAAAAATGTTCAAGGAACCCACAGGAAGGCAGGAAAAATGAGAAAACAAATAGAAAACAAAAAATAAAACGACGGACTTAAACCCAAATATAAATGGTCTAAAACAATAAGAAGAAAAAATCCCCCAAACAATAAGTTCTCCATGGTGTTAGCTTCTGGGCAGGTGTAAGCAGAAGGAAGCATCCAGGCTGTTGATGGAGCTGAGAACAGGAGAGCTTCAAAATAAGCAAAAGGTACTCATTGGGGAGCTCAGGAGGCCAGTCTGAGAACAAAGGCTGAAACTGGGAGGTGTCTTTCTAAGAGTAGATGAATGCAGAAGGCCCATGGTCAAATCTGAACTGAGTAGAGAGCCCCTGTGAATTCTCAAAACTGACTGACTATGGCTCCCTTCCAGGCCAGGGCCCCATATTAAGATTAAATATGACTAATTTGAGGAGCACTGGGACAGTAAGAGATTAAGGAAAGAGGATACCTGAATAAAAGTGGAAGAGGGAAACAGGGCCCGGAAATCTCAGAAAACAAGCTATCATATATTTGAGTCTCACATAAAAACAACAAAAAAGGGAGGTACACCTCCTTCTAAAGTTTGGGAAAACTCATTTCAAATAATATTGACAATAGAAAAGGAACCAAATTCTGTAATTTTTAGGTAAAAAATTTCATTGTAATAAAAAATAACAGCTACTCAAATAATGAAAACACATCAGAAACATGTACCCACAAAAACAGATAAAATCCTATCTCAAGATAGGAATTTCTTAATGAATTTCTTAATGAATTTCTTAAAATTCATTAAGAAAATGATATGACACTTGGAAGAACATAAATCCGGATTGTAAAAACAAATGAGATGACAATAAAGGAATTAGAAATATGTAAAAAAAATTTAATAGAAACACAAAAGTAACAAACATAACAGTGTGCCTTAAGAAATTAGAAGATGGAAAGGAGGAAATGTTTAAAATTTAAAAAGAAATGAAATATAAAAAGAATTTGAGGAAATTAACTAAAATTGAAATAGGTAGAGTCTATCCAATATATGCGTAGTCAAAGCAAGCAGGGACTGGTGACACTCTAGTTAGTGATTTCAAAGATGTTTGCCTTATAATTCATTAAGCCATACATTTGTTTTATGAGATTTTTGTGTATTCATTTTATTTTACAATGAAAAGGTTATGAAGTACAAAAAGATAATGAACTGGCAAATATGACAAAGAAAAATACATAAAAATGTCATTCAAAATGTTAAGAAAATACTAAAACTCCAATAAAGAATTTCTGAGAATGCAAATAAATGATTTGCATATATTCGAAGCTCTAATAAACATTAATAATATTGAATCTTAACTATTTCCTGAAAGACAACTTTTGGGAAAAAAGCAGGGGAAAGATATTCTATATTACATATATAGATAACTTTTAATGTAAGATACAGCCTAATATCTGTTGTGGGTGAAGCTGGGCGTGAGAGGAATAGTCCCATAAGCACCCTTCGCTATGGTAGGTTTTTCTGTTATAAGATCCCAAGGTGAATGCAATACAAAACAATTCATTTATTTTTTGTTCATTTTGAATGAGCCTAGAATTTTATAACTTGGAAAAATGTTATGATTAATTACATTCAATGCTTTTTTATACTTCACAGTGAGAGACCTACCACCAATTTGCCTTGATGTTAGACAAAAACAGCGTATCTCTACAGATTCATTATCATCCGAAATGAAAGCCCCAGTTCTTCCAGAACCTGTTCTTCCTATTCAGCCCAAAACTATGAAAGACTTTCAGTAAGTTTCAGCTCACAGTTCTGTGTAGACATATAGTCATCTGCATTTCAGTACTTTGCATAATTTAAATATTTTTGTGTGAGAAATTGTAGATCGTAAGATATTAGCCAAGAGTGAAGACACAAAAGACTAGATGTCTCAAGTTGAAGGTGAAAACAAATGTATAAATAACAGGTAATGTTGCAGCAAAAAAACCCCAAAACAACAACAACAACAAAAAAAACATTAAATAAGAGAATATGAATACAAACAGGCAAAGCAGGCTATAGAGGTGGTGATAGTAGAATATTTACTTTTTGAAATCTACTATGTGACATATGAACTATAAAAGCTATGTCACTACTAAACAAGAATCCAAATAGATATTTGAAGGACTAAGGGATAATGAGAAAGTAGAGGCAGAGAATGTAAACAGAATCTCAAGTTTGGCTATAAAGTGAAAGAGAGTGTTAATTATAAGGAGCATATCAAGAATGAAGTTTTAAAACAAGTAAATGGGAAAGTTGAAGCTGGATTAATATTTTAATCTAAGAATTATAAATCTATAAACTTTACATTAATTGAAACATTTCTGTATTCAGCTTTAGTATTTCAAATTGCATGTTTGGTGACATATTTGTAAAGAAGTAATGCTATTTTATCTGAATAATATTTCTTTCTATTATACTTAATGTATGTTTTCATTTTAGGGAAGATGTAGAAAAAGTTAAGTCATCAGGAGACTGGAAAGCAGTATATGATTTTTATCTAACAACATTTGATTCTTTCCCAGAACTAAATGCTGCATTTAAGGTAATAATACATAAAACACATTTTTCACTTTTAGTTTTAAATTTTCAGAAAATGATACAAATTTATCTCTTTTTCTTTTACCCAACATTGACTTAAGCAACTGTTTAAAAATATATATGTATTTACTTCTGAAATTATATGTGTCAGAAATAAATATTGAACTGATATCTTGATTGTTTTTATTTGTACTAAATGTTAATATCTGACTCTAGTCTTTCAGTTTTCAAAAGAATGTTATTAAGATAATTCTTATGCATTCATTGTTTTTAGCAATTTTGCTCTAAAAGTTCTTTTTTTATCATCATACTGAAAAATATTAGAAATTATGAAGGAACAGATATGGTTCAAATATTACTAAAAACAGTCCTTAAAACGCTATATACACTTAATTCTTTAACTGAATTTGCAGAAAGATGCCACCACCTCATTTAATACCATTGAAGACTCTGGGATTAATGCTAAATTTGTGAATGCTGTATATGATGCCTTACTTAATACTGTAAGTACTGTTTATGAACAAATGCAGATAGTACAATTCTTTGTCTCTTCTGTATTTCAAAAGCAGCTACACAAATGTAAAAACCACACAAATACTATAAAAATCATTTTGTAACAATTATATTAGAAACTCTGATATAATTTATAGTAAATTTACTTGGAATTCTCAGAAAGTTAGATTGTTTTTATTTTTTTAACTAAATGAGAATTAAGCAGAAAATACATTTATGTCCAGTTCTTGTTTAGGAAGGCTTGCTAAAGTAAAATTACGCTTCACTTACTCAGCAAAAGGATGTTAAATTATTTGATTGTATTGGCATTACACTGAATCTACTGAGTGGTTCTCGAACTTTAGCATGTATCAGAATCACAGGAAGGGCTTCTTAAAATACAGAGGTTCAGATTTACTAGGCCTGGGGTAGTGCACAAGAATCGGTGTTTCCAGCAAGTTCCCAGGATATGTAGATGCTCCTGATCCAGGGACCACATTTTAAGAACTCCACTGCTATAGATCAGCTTGTGAAGAATTGACGCTCTTTCAATCCATGAGCATGGAATATCCCTCCACTTAGATCTTTAATTCTCTTGGTTGTGCTTTGTAGTTTTCTGGGTAAAGATCTGACACATGTCTTGTTACACTTATTTCTAGGTACTTGATTTTTTTTTTTATGTTATCATAATTTAATTTTCTAATTGTTATTAATATATAGAAGTACTTTCATATATTTTATCTTTATTTACCTTGCTAAATTCATTCATTAATTCTAATAGTACATCAGATTTATTTGGATTTTCTATATAGACAATCATGTCATTTATGAATAAATGAGAGTTTTATATCTTTCTAATCCTTATATGTATGTATGTATGTATGTATGTATGTATGTATGTATGTATGTATGTATAGTTATATTTGCCTTATTTCACTGGCTAAAATCTCTTGTACAATTTTGAATAAAGTAAGTAATAGCAGACATCTTTGCTTATTCCTAATCTCAGTACTTCACCATTAAATGTATGAAAGGGTACTTAATAATATTTGTCATCAGAGAAATGGAGATAGCATTACACATCCATTCAAAATTAGTAAAAATAAATTTAAGTACCTTACCAAGAATTGCAATACTATGGAGCCGTCAGACCTTTCACAACCTGATTAGGGAAGTATAAGCCAGTACAACTACTCCGGAAAACTACCTGGCATTATTACTAACACTAAGCATATGCATATACTATGCCTCAAAAGTTCCACTCCTAGGACACATCTCTGACTTCTGACTTGGAATGATGTTAATGTTTTATAGGCACTAAAAAATTAAAAATCTACAACATGCTGGAAGAACTCTCTCTTATAATAGAAACAGAAGAAAACAACCTAGGTATATTTTGAATGAATACCATAACCATACTTAAAAAAAAAAAACTAAGTCAATTATACTTGAAACTAATAAATTTTGAAAAAAGAAAAAAAGAAAAACTAAGCCAAGTAACTTATACACATAGTACAATAAACATTCTCAGTCTATAAACATTCTCAGTAGAATTCGCCAGTAAAATCATCTAGGCCTGGTGCATGTGGTTTGGTAGGTTATTAATTATAGATTCAGTTTCTTTAATAGATATAAGTCTATTCAAATTATCTATTTGTATGAGTTTTGGGAGAGTGTATCTCCCAAAAAATTAGTCCATTTTATCTAGGTTTTCAAATTGTGGGCATAGAGCTGTTCATAATAGTTCTTTGTTATCCTTTTAATAACCATGAGATCAGTACTGATGATCCCCCTTTCATTTCTGATATTAATAATTAGTATATTTTCTCTTCCTTTGTTGGTTAGCCTGGCTAGAGGTTTATCAACTTAATTGATCTTTTCTAAAAACCAGTATTTGGTTTCATTGATTTTCTCTATTACTTCTCCTGTTTTCAATTTTGTTGGTTTCTGCTCTTTTATTGTGTATTTTCTTCTACTTACTCTGGATTTTATTTGCTGTTTTGTTTTAATTTCCTAAGTTGAAAGCTTAAATTATTGATTTGTGATCTTTCTTTTTTTCTAATATAGTCATTCACTGCTATACATCTTCCTTTTAAGTACTGCTTTTGCTATATCTCATAAAATTTTGATAAGTTGTATTTTCATTTTCTTACAAAGTTAAACATAGGCTTGCAGTATGAGCCAGCAATCCTACCCAAATGATTTGAAAACTTATGTCCACACAAAAGCCTGTACACAAATTTTATAGCAGCCTTACTCAAAACTGCCACAAATTGGAAGTGACCCAGATGTCTTCAGTAGGTGAAGGGATAAACAATATTTTAAAAGTCATCTAAGTAGCTCATCCTAATTAACTTATGATTTTCTTTTGCCTACAGCCTCAAGACATTCAGAAGACAGTATTAAAGGGAATCATTAACAGCCTGTTACGAGAATGGAAAGGGTAATTGTAACTAATATTTAGCTAGTCGATACAGATGGTTAATTTACACATCCCATATATCTTTAATATATATGTATTTTACTCTCAGAATTGACTTTAGTTGTTATAATAAAAACAGATGAGAAAGAAGTTATTAACCATTTCTAACAAAGCTTTTTAACTTGAGATTTGTGACATCAGGAAGGTCCATTGGTGGGCTTCAGAGGCTCTCTGGATGCCTTAAAATTGTATATAAAATTTGTTGTGTACAAATATATGTGCTATACAAATATAGGATGGGTAGTTACGTCAGTACCTAAGATGAAATAATATGGGCATTAAATTTAGCCTTGGACTTACTGGTAGCCAGAGCAAGTGTTTTTTGTTTGTTTGTTTGTTTCTAATTAAAAAAAAGTATAAGTTTAGCTACTGAAATATTTTTTTCTTGGAACTAAATTTTGACTCATAAAAGGAATGATAGGCAATGTAAATGATAATGTTTTGAACCGTGAATATGTAGGACGCAAAAATGTACTTTTAAAAGTACATATTATTTAAATTGACATTTAAACAGCATTATAATTTAAATAACAGCTTCTAGTAAGGCCAAATGAATATCATTAAATTATAATTCAAATATTTATATTAAGCCCAATTTTAAAATATTATTGAACTAGAATTCTTAAATATAATGTTGAGCATACCTTATATATTTTAATAACATTGTTGTGATTTTCAAAGAAATTCAGATTATAGAAAATTTTTAAAAGCCATAATAGTATTAAAAAAGTTAACATTTTGCAGTTTTTGTCTAGTCATATTTTTTAAATAAATTTTTACTTAATTATAGTTGACACACAGTCTCAACGTGGCTTCTTCTCTATATCCTTAGTTATATGACTTCTGTTCAGCTAGACTTCAGGCAGTTCTCAATGATGGTAGTTCTGTAATTGTAATTTTGATGTATCTAGTCATCTTTTTAAAACAATTGAAATCATAATGTCATAATGTATATTTTCATATGATTTTTAACTTAAAAAGTATTTTTCCTAATTTATCATTCCAGTAATAAATTTGCATTTTCTTTGAATTTTATATTTCTGGTTGAAAACATAATGCTTCATTAAAAATAAAGAGAAAAATTTAGCGTAAAGAGACTTCTTAGGAGAATGAGAAAGTTGAGTGGTCTGTAACTACTGGGATCTCAGTTCCCTCTAACAGATAAACCCACAAAGCTTTCTAACCTCTGCTCTTCAAAAGTGCGCCCAAGGCAGATTAAAATAATTTGATGTAATTTATGTATCAAAGGAGCACGTGGTCTTTACCGAATAATTTTGTTTTATTTTGGATTTATCATAACAAGGTCTAGTCTATTGACTATTATGGGCTAGGCACCTTTTTATCAATTTTACATGTATTTCTCATTAAATCTGTAACTATAATCCTATGAAATAGGTAATATGATTATATGCATTTTACATTTGAGAATACTAATTTACAGAGAAGTTAAGTACATTGCCTGTAGATATTCCAGTAAATGTCTGAGTCAGGACTAGAACCCAGGCAGTGTGGCAAAAGAACCTGTGATCTTAAGCACAATTTCTATACCGAGAACTGTATACTCTACTGAAATACTAGTGCATAGGATAGAAAATTGGAAATTGTAATGGCACAGCTAAAAAATGGAAAAAAGCAGGACTCTCCTATCACCAGGAATTTTAATATTTATGAATTGCCTTGAATGTTTTAAAATATTTTCAAGTATAATTTATAAAACAAAACAGTAGTCTCGTTGAAAAAATAGTCTGACAATTATATAGAGTATAGACAAAAATAGTTTAGATTTTATTTGAACCTCAATGAATCATTGTTAAATTGCAATTATTCTTCCACAAAGAAATAGTACTAATTAAAATTTTTATATATACATGTGTATACATGTTTATTTCAAATCTAAAAATATATTTGTTATATATTTATATTTCAGATTATGTGGCTTTACATTTTGTAAAGGTCATCTAGTATAATCTAGGCAATGATTATGTTTTCATATTTATTTTGTTAACTATTCCAAAAAAGTAAATAATTATTTGGTCATTTTATTTTCTCAAAGGAAATTAAAAAAAATACTTGGACGTAAACCATTTTTTCCCCAACATTTAGCAGAAAAGTTAAAAAATGAAAATTCGTTCACTCTTCACCAGTGGTTAACTTTTTGCCACATTTGCTTTTGCTTTCTCATCCTCTGAGTGTATGTGTAATTTTTTTAAGTAAATGGAAGACATTTCACCGCTAATTACTTCAGATGTATTTCTTACTAACATTTTTCTGCATAACCATAATGCCTTATCACACCAAACAAATTTAATATTCATTTAATAATACTCTCTAAAATGCAGTGTACATTTAAATTTTCTCAGTTGTCTCCAGAGTGTTATTTAATGTATGGGTTTTGTTTTTCAATCCAGGATCCAATCAAGGATCATGAATTGCATCTGATTATATAGGTGAACCATTTTTAATTGAAGAAATTACTTCTAGGTTTTTGTGAGTGTTCAACAGATCTTGAGAGGGAGAGAAAGAAACACTTATCAACTTTGGGAATAACAAAACTTTCGTCAGATTTGATAGGGTGAAAATCCAGATTAACATGGAAAAAACAAAAATTAGTTACTTTTCAGAAGTATTCAAAATACGATTCTTTTAATTAGAAATATACCATATATTTAAAGTGTGGTTTGATTTGCAAACACTTCTACATCACTTCAGAAACAGAACCATAAACACAAGTATATTTTTTTCAGTGCATAAATATTTTTGAGCTATCAGTCATCCTTTATTAAAACAAAAACATAAGTATTCTAAAATCGTTAATTATTTTTCAGACTCTGAACTGTTTGCAGAGTTGGTCATATTTACTTCATAAAATGTTACAGCCTAATTCAGTTTTCAGGTATCTTCAGAACCAGCATAGAGAAAGCACAGAGGAACCTATAGTCTCAACATATTGTGGATATGTTACTGTCTCAATAACAATACATGCTAACTTAAATCAAGTTTCTGGCTTTTATCAACTGAATTCTCACAGAAACATATACTGATCATTTTTTATTAGATACTGTTGAGACTAAATATCTCTAATCGATTATGCTTCTTTTTCAGCCCACGAACAAAAGATGATCTTAGAGCGTATTTTATACTTTTACAGGTAAGAAAGCAAAAATTTAGCTGAAGTTGTCTAATTTAGATCTCAATCAATGCATGTGTAAATGAAATTATATCAAATATTAAGAATTATTTTGAGCAACATTATTGATACTTTTTAGATTAATCATAACCTGAGAATTAAAGCTATAACAAATAAATAATGGGAAGCTAAATTATCTCCAGGATTAAAATTTTAACTACTTCTTGTCTTCCTGCTGTAGTATTCAGGAACAAACAAAACGGAAGTACTTCCTCCTCCAGTCATCCTTCTTTCATGTAATTGGTATTAACAGGCTCTAAAACTTTATTTTATTTCCCAGGTAGTAGGTTTACAACTTCTCCATATATTCTCAATAAATGCTTAAGTTAGAATTCTAATGGAAAAATCAAAGTGGTTGTTTATAGTTGCTAAAGCAAAGATGAGCTTTTTCTTCTTGAGAGATACAGATTCATATATATATAAAAATAAGTTAAGGTCCTGACAAATAAAAAGCAGTTTTTAATTTTTATTATTATTTGAGAAAGAATTATTTGATGACCATAGCTAGCATACTACATTTATGTCGTTTATAATTTACAAAAGGTGTTTGTGTATATTATCTCATTTAAAGGTAAGAAAAAATTATACTAAATACAATTTAGTAGTTAGTTCATACTGTGGTTCAACAAAAAGAATTATGCAGGATATGGATAGAGGAAAGGAAAGAGAATAAAAAGAAAAGTGGGAAGAAAAGGGAAAAATAGACAAGAAGTAGTTGAGAGATATAAAGGGGTGAAATATGGAGGAGAAAGGCAAAACTAGAAAAAAAAGAAAAAATATATGTAGAGATAGTAAAAGCTAGAAATGACAACATGAAGCTCAACTTTTTAGGTGAGTGCTGTACATTAGTCAGCAGTAAGTTCTGCGTACGCAGACGCAGGTCTGTCTTAATTCCAAAGCCCATGACATACTGTTTCCATTATACAACAGTGGAATCTAAGTCTCTGTTAATTCAGTAATTAGATTATTGTTTTAAAAGATTTCACTTAGTATTTCATAACCTCAAATTTAGTTTCCTGAATTGATCACGTAGCTCATTAAGCTTAGTGTCTTTCCTTTTACATGTTAACAAAATTTTAACGGTTATCTTTAATATCTTTTTCAGAATCCTCAATTTAATAACACATCTACGTATGTCATCTATGCTCACTTGCTTCGACAGATAGCTACCTTAGTGGAAGCTGACCATCATTTCCTAGTTCACTGGTTTAAAAAGTAAATAATTCTATGATATTAAGAACTTTATAAATTTAGAATTTTAAGTTTAGAAATGATACTTATATTTCACAGTGCTTCAAAAGGTAATTATAAGTATATACTTTAGTACTACATAGAGGATAATTAAAAGTCTTTTTAATGTAAGTAAGCATTTTGCTTATGCAAGTTATTGTTGAGATTCCTATCCACCTGCTTTTGCTTGTTATACAGCACCTTCCTATCATTGGTTTTTCATGTATCTCAAAGATGGTGGGTATTTGCTCAGTCATTGCTGTTTTAATTTGTATATTTTTATTTCCTATCTGTATATCAATAAATTTCACCATTATTTACTTTCTTTCCCTAAAAATTTCTTTCCCTAAAAATGTCATTGTAAAACAGGTTAGTCATCAATTTCAATTCATAAAAAGTACCATACTTTTTTCATAGGACTATAGTTGCATTACTTTTCTCCATGATTGGTAAAAGTTATAGGCAAAATATCTTCAAAATTACTTTTAAATACAGTTGATTCTTATTATTCATAATAGTTATATTCTGTAAAATTCCTGCAAACACTGAATTAGTGAATACTAAGCTATTGCTCCTACAGAAAATACAGGTTAGGCTACTGTGAGCTTTAGGTCACATTTTCATCAACCAATCCATACATAACCTTGTTTTATCTGTATTTCTATTTAAAGACATTTATTTAATATAAATTGTTGTTTTATAAACATTGAACCTATAGCCAATAGCACCATAACTCATATCTGAACAAATTTTATCTAACAAAAGTATATCTTCCCTAAGGCATATGACATCCTTCTTGTACTTAGGAAGACTATACAGAACTTTAAGGTATTTGGGGGCCATTTTAAAATGGCAAAATCACTAACAAAAAGCACAAAAATATGAAAAACATGATACTATATATAGACTGCATAAAGGCCACTTGCTTACAGTATGACAGCTACAACAAGGAGGCTGAGAGTGTTGCCTTTTTAGACCTCAACTGGGAATGTGCATATCAGGCAACTCAAATTTTTTGCCATTCTTTCCGCGTCCAGAAATGACCATGAAAGCACTGCAATTGTTGATTTGGGGGTTACAATTAAATTAAAGAGCAAGTAGGTGAATTTGCAAATACTGTGTCTTTGAATAATAAGATGGACTGAATGTTGAAAGCCTTAAAAATGAAATGTTTAATAATAATCTTTATAGTAATTTTATTATTTCTTATTTGATTAAGAAACAATATTCCAATAAGATTTTCCATCTTTTCAAATGTTTGGCAGTTTAAGAAATAGAATTTTGGAAAATGTTCTAAAACTTTATGCATATAGAATGCATTTTGATATCTAACAAACATATTGCCAAAATAGAAAATTTGAATTTTGATTGGAATTATTTCAAAATCTTTACCAGATTATCCCAGAAGAGGTTCAAACAATTGGTAGAGAGATTGCTGCAATTTATTTCTTTACGCCTGTTTCCTGCAAAGCCTGAAGAATTTCCACCTATAACAAAGTGTTCCTGGTGGATCCCATCAGCATCTAAAGTGTTGGCTTTACTTAGTAGGTTTTATTCTATCATCTTTACTTTTCTTTTGTTAAATATTTCCATAAGTACTATAGAGGCATTCTTACATTTAAAATATTCCTTCGAAGTGAAGAGTTGTAATTTATTTTTATCTTCTGTTTTGATAATGGAGTTCACAGTTAAATTAATAACCATGAAAAAGCTTTAAGTGTTTTATTGGGCAGTATTCTGTGTTATGGCTCAATTGCATATGACCTGCTAAGTAGCGATTCCTAAGAAAATAAGAACTTCCATGAATTCCTGGAGGACCCCAAGGAGAAAACACACTGATGGGGGAATAGTATGAGTAGACGCCATCTGCATACTCCCTTTACTGTACTGTTGTAATCACCATCACGAGTTTTTTTGAAAAAACAAATTGGTGCTGCATTGGACCACAATCGTAAAACTACCTTTTCCATTTGGAGCTACAGTTGCTTAAAATAGGAATTTCTAGATAAAGGCTACTTGGTGGTCATTAAAATGTTCTTACTGTTAGAGTGAATCTTGCACATGTTGGAAGAGATCATTATGTTAGAATTTATCTTTACAGATACTGCAAACAGTTTGGCTCACCCTCCCCTTATTCCTTATACTGATTTCTATAACTCTACATTGGATCACATTGATCTCATGGAAGAATACCACACCTGGCAGAGCTTTGGAAACTCTCACAGGTACTATCAGAAGCTCATTTGATTACTCACCTAAATGAAATACTATTCAAAATAATGAGTGGACTTTAAGTTTGTTTATAAATTTAAATACACACATACTTTTACATATAAACTTTCATAGTTTAGATAGTTAGACTTGAAATATTATATTTCTTAAAGCATTTTTCTTTTTCTGTTACATTTTGAATTTGTATACATGTTAATTTGGTTTGGGTTTGATTAATAGCATCTTTTTAAGAAGAGAAAGGTTCTATCTTAATATGCAGTTTCTTAATAACTTCTTATTCTATATGCTATTGTCCAGCATAGGGGTCAACAAAATTTTTCTCTATAAAGTACTAGATAGTAAATATTTTTGGCTCCTTGGGCTATACAACCTCTGCTCTATTGTAGCACAAAAACAACCTTAGACAATATGTAAATGAATGGGTGGTCCTATGTCCCAAAAAACTTTATTTACAAACACAGGTGGCAGGCCATATTTGTCCCATGGGCCATAGTTTGCCAGTGCCTGATTTAACACAGTGATCACACATATGTACACATACACACATACATTCTCTCCTTTTCTCTCTTATTCTGTAGAAAAAGTAGTTGACCTTCAACATACAATATTAAAAAGAATGGATGTTAAAGAGAAAGAACTTCACCACAAATGATTTATTATAATAGTAGTATAACAGACTTTCAAAACACCTGACCAAATTCTTTAATACACTATACCATATCTCCATACCTACAGTTTAGATTAAACCAGCAAGACTATCCCAAACATAATTTATTCCCAAACCATGAGATATCCTGGAGAGTACCTTCATTCTAAAGGAGACTGAGTAAGAGATATGATGTAGATATAAGTGGCCTCAAAACCCCAGATTAGTTTATAAATTGGTTCAAGCTTCTGGGACCCTTTCTACCAGAATTGGCCTAAAATAAAGAATTGCCTTCTGAACATATCAGTCCATATCTGAACCCTCAAAACTGAAGAATTCCATTTCTGAGGACTTTGTTCAGTCTATGTATATTTTCTTGAGAAAGTTTATTATACGAAGACACTTTTTTCTCCCACTTTAATATAATTATAATATTTAGACAAAACCACAAAACAGCTCCAAGAATTACTGTGCATAGTTCAGTGACATCTCTTAATACAGAGCTCCTGCAACCACGGTGCCATAGCACTGGTGTACCAAGAATGAGTTACAGAGTTCTGATCCTATGATCCCTTCTGCCCTTGGGAAGCCAGTCTGGACCTAGAAGGGGACCTGGAGCCCTAGGGAAAGTCACCTTTGGCCATGAGCAGCCTCATATGTTGAGTGTGTCATTCAAATAATATCACTTTTTTATATGCCATGACTAAAGAAAGGTTGAGATACACTGTTTTAAAGTACATAACAACCAATCTTTATCCTACTAAGTTCATTGCACTTATCCTAAGTTCATTATACTTCTTTTCATTTCTAAATTTTTACTTAGCACTTAGTGATTCAAAATTATTACACATTAGTACTGAACAACTCTTACTCTGTGTGTGTGTGCGTGTGCGTGTGTGTGTGCGTACGTGTGTGCATGCGTGCATGTGTGTCTGTGTGTGTTTTAACAGTTTTGATCCAAGGGGAAAGCTATTTCATTTTCAGTTCACACTAGCACTACCTCCTTTTTCCTCATACTGCCTTCATGGCACCCAGTGGTCACAGATGCTTTACTTGACTATACTCAAATGGATTCCAGCTATAACTGTTGGATTCATCACAGCCACTTCTCATAGGAGTCTAACTCCTGAAGTGTCATTGCTGCCAATGTACTTCTCTCTGTGTAGTTTGTGGCTTTCTTATGTAACACCGAATGAGCTCTGACCCAGGAAAAAAGATATTTTTATAACCTTTGATCATAATGTTGTATCTTTACAAATACATATCATTTCATATTATTACACCATTAAGGACAGTGGTAACAGCCATACTTTTTTATGATTTTTATTTTATTGGTCTTAAATTTATTACTTTGCTTTTTTACTGTGATAGTTATTGCTAGATTTCCTAATTTCTGAAGCTTAATCATCAGAAATATCCATATAAATGGATTCTTATGTTAATTTCTATACTTGAGCTTTCTGTCTTAATCCTCCCTCATCAACACTTCTGTCTCCTGGTTCTGGTATTGGCCATATTTTTCACAAGTAGTGATGTACAGGTGACTATACATAAACTGAAATTATTTGTATAAACAATATAAGTGATTTATTTGCACACATTTCAGAACATCTAAAGGCACTGCACATCTAGTATTGATTCGTACTTCACAGGGCTGTGGGGATTAAAAGAAATGATGCATATAAGAGCTTTTGTAAATGATAAGAAACAATACAGAAGTAATGTTTTATAGTGTTAGAAGGGGTAACTTAGATTCCTTTAGTATAATTTTGCTTCAGATACCCCATTTTGCTTTTTCTGTTTTTATTCGTTGAGCAGGTTTTCCTTCTGTCAGTACCCATTCGTTATTTCTATAGCTGCAAAAAAAATCATCATTCAAAGAGACTCAGAACAACAGATGATAAGCATTGCAAGGGTAAGCCAGCTACTTAAACATATTTATGTTGACTATAATCAATATAGTAAATAATTTAATGTCTTGTGAATTGTTGTAGCATAATAGGAAATGTTAAAAGTAAAATTCATATTACATTCCCTCCGAAAGTGTTTAAATCTGTTTATGATACAGGAAAAAGATAACTCTCATCAACTTTTTATTATGTTATAAATATAGCAGGAAGATTCAATGCCTCCCATGGATCCAAAGTTCTGGGAACTTGTTGGACACCATTTAGTAAATGCCAAATCACAGCTCTAGGATTACTAGCACAGCACTGCTTACCCTTGCTACACTGCAGTAAGACGAAGGAGTGTCCTTATAAGCAAACCACTCAAACCACTGAAATGTTTTCCAGGTTTTATGAAAATCAAATAGAAACAACCACAAAATTAGAAGATGTAACAAAAAGTATAATCTTGAAAAATGGGGAAATATGTCCAAAGGTGAAAAAT
Organism: Pteropus medius; assembly: GCF_902729225.1. Taxonomy (NCBI): domain Eukaryota; kingdom Metazoa; phylum Chordata; class Mammalia; order Chiroptera; family Pteropodidae; genus Pteropus; species Pteropus medius. Next base: position 26,774,713 of record NW_024344378.1, on the reverse strand, counting down.
GTTTTATTGATTCTCAGGCAACCAAAATGCATGGAGGCTCATAGAACCTGGTAGCAGTCAGGCTGGCTTTAGGCAAATTATGGAGCAGGATGAAGTTTATCTCTGGGCCTGTCCTTACCATTCCCTACCACTTGTGTTTCAGCACAGCGCAATGAAATTATGTATTTTATCTAATAGATATCAGATTAAGTGAGCTTTTTTTAAATTAGAGCTCTAGACTATACATTTAAATGCCCATATAGTCTGAGTATCTGATTTTGTTATGTGATTACTCACAACTTTAAAAATTAGAGGGAAGGGTGGCTGTAGTCTTCTTAAAATAAAGAGACTCATAGAGTAAAAAGAAATGATTTCCATGTCTCGTCCAAGAATATAAAAAGAATCCTAATGCATAAATTATAACACTTCAAAATAGCATAAAAATAAGAATTGTTTGTTCTTCAGTAATTTACTTCCCAGAAGGTCTTTTTTCTATCACGGAGTGAGACAAATGATTTGTCTTCCCAGAGTCAGCTTACACTGAATATGGGAATATGAGAAGAAATTTTATTGCCTATGTGTACCAAGGGAGTTCCATAGCCACACTAACCCCCTTAAAAGTACATTAAAACAGGTATATTTAAATGCCAGAATTATTGCTTAATCTTGGGTAGATATTGGCTCAAAGATTAGTCTATATAGCAGTCTTTTTGACTTTTTTTTATTAATTACAATTAGGCAATTTCATGTGCCTTATTACTTTTTTTTTCTTACCTCGGGCTATGATTTTTAATATTTGTAAGGAAAAATCTAAAGAGCTAGAAGTTTATCTAAGCTCCTCTGAGAAGTTTTCTGTGTTACTCATACTTTAAGATATCAAATATCTTCTTTTATGGAACTTTTCTTCCAATTAAAAGAAGGGGAGTAGCAACTGTAGATTGTGTCGCAGGCTAAGTCTTCCACAGAGCATAGACAAAAATGAGTGGAGATTGAAGAGTCAATTAGCATTATCAGTTCTTACAAGTGTTTCCTAACATTTTAACTTGTAAACTACGATATAACTTGGAATTAGTGACCGATAACTATTTTGACACAAGGACAGACTTACAGGTAGTTAATGTAACCAAGAGCTTATACAGTATAATATAAAGTTGCAAAAGAGATTCCTCAAGCTAAAAATAACTTTATTAGACTGTGTCTAAAATTCTACCATTGTTGGGTTATTTCTTTCATTTGAAGTACTTTCTATTAAATATGAATTCCTAATAGGCGGAGTAGCCACTAAGCCTTGTCTTCCATTATCATCCTAGTATAAATTTGTGTGTTGAATATTTCCAATGTGACAGCTTCCCAGGAGTTAGATTAGGAACAGAAGATGGGAAAGGCTAGAAAAACAGTTCCATGACACAGAATGCTATCCCAGAAAGGTAGATCTTTTTGAGCACGAAAGGGAAGACCCTGAGAAGAAAAAAACTATTGGAAGCATTTGGAATTGGATATTAGAGAGATGAAAAGGGCTCTGCATTAGTCTTTTATTATAGTAATCTGCAAAATCATGAAAGTAGCCTTATTATATAGATTTGAGATATTAACATTTTATATTTTTATATAAAGCTACTAAAGCAAATTGCTGCATGTATATAAAGTGTTTGAAATGTTAGTCTTTAATCTGCACAATTTGTTTTCTTTGCTACCAAAGAAGATGAGGTAGTCTGAACAAATTTAGATAAATATGCAAGCAGGTAGACTTTACATGATAAATGATATTATATATTCATTATATTTTTTAACGTGTTAGTTTTTACATACTCATTGCTTATATTTTGGGGGGGGAAACATGAAAAACATGTTTTTAAATCACCCATATTTTCATCACCCAAACATAACTATTGTTAGCATTTTGGTAAATGTTCTTTTGATATTTTTTATCTATATTATCTTTAAAAGGCAACAGAGTCCAGTTTTGTTCCCTGCTTTTTTCAGTTGTTCCTCTTAAACATTTTCCATGTTATGTACATAGTTTTTATGACCCTCATTTTTGATAGTTGTATTATATTGCATTAGATAGAAACATGTTTAGATATTTCTAGTTTCATTTTTTCCCCTTCTTTAATTCCCACCCCCACCCCCCCGACCTGTGGATGTTGCCTTTTCCCCTTAAGAATTGGATCTGTGAAGGCGGGGTGTCCCCTCCCACACCCTCGCTCGCGGTGTGCACCAGGGTCTGGTGCACTTGCAGGCCTGGCGCACCCAGGCTATGGTTCGTGCTCCACCTGGGGCACGAACCTAGGATCATCTGCGTGTAAAGCAGACGTGCTAACCACTACACTATGGAGCCACCCCACTAGTTTCATTTTTATAGGTAATGCTGTGATGAACATCTCACTGTATAAAATTCCTAGTAGTGGAATTATTGGGACAAAGGATATGAACATTGTTATTTCTGATATTGACAAACTACTTTATAAAAAGTAGACTAACTGTGCTTTTAGAGTAAATTCAGTATCTAAAAAAGCATAAGCAAGTTTATCATCATCAGAATATACCTTGTTTCAATAATTCCCACTATATGTAGTTATTAAATAGAAAACCTTGCTATTTAAGAGACGACACACATGGAAACTATAATGCAATGCTCTTTACTATAGAAGGTAAATTATTTTTGGTCCTCCATTTTCGACCTCCTTTGGTTACCGTTGTTCCAAAATGAAGTAATAATAGGCACTATCATAAATCAAAATATGTATAATTGAGTTTATGAAATTATTTACATGAGAGATGGCATAGAAAAGAATATCAGTGATTTTTTTACTAGTGTTTAAATGTTTTAAATGAAATTATAGTTTATGTGAAAATATGTGCTTTCTATTTTAATTAGCAAAGTCTGGTGGATAAAGTATCTCGAAGACAGAGACCTGATATGAATATGTTATTTCTAAATATGAAAGTAAGGAGGACACATCTGGTTAGCGATTCTCTTGATGAGGTATAACTCATTTATTCCAAATGGTATTAATTGATTAGAGCTTTAAATAATTTCTATAATTCTAAAATCTTTATAAGCTGTCTTTTATTTCTGTATGTCAGTAAGTGTGCTTCTTTATATTTTGATATAATTAAAATCAGTTGTATTCACAGCTAAGGCTTATGTTCATTTTTATGTTTTTTAATGGTTTGTTAATTCCCTAGCAAAAGGATTTTATATAGAACTTACATGAGTAAATGTTTATGAATATATAACCTAGATTCTAGACCCATCTTTGTTACTGATTGTGTTTGTGATGAGTCATCTTCACTTTGCCAAGCCTCAGATTACTCATCTATAAAATTAGAGGTCTGATCTACAGGGTATATTGGGTCTACTTAGGGTCAGACATACTTTGATTGTATGTACATATATTATCGAGCTTCATGCATTTACAATTCTTCAGCTATATTTAGATAATGGCTGATTTCGTTGTGTGATTTTTTTAAAGTTCAGTGTTGAAGGCAAGTTAAAGAAAAGAAAATGAGCTATTTTATATTGTAATCTGCTAAATTAAAATCTTGGAGGCAATGACACAGAGAGGCAGTAACCTTGGGCAAGGTGTCTGACCTCTCTAATTCTGTTTATCTATACAACATAATAATTCCTAGTTCACACAGTGTTTGGTAGATTTATTGGATGGGTGCATGAATGGTGCATTGATGGAGTTTTGTGACATTGTAAATAAGATACAGACTGCCTAACACATTTCCCAGAATTTAAAAACTTAATTTCCTTTTTAATTCCCTTTGTTCATCTCTACTTTATAATTTCTTCAAATAGTTAACCCGGAAAAGAGCAGACTTGAAAAAGAAATTGAAAGTTACATTTGTAGGTGAAGCTGGTTTGGATATGGGTGGTCTGACTAAGGAATGGTTCCTTCTTCTTATTCGCCAAATTTTTCATCCAGATTATGGTGAGTATTTAATTTTTATAAGCAGTATTTTTTCATAATTGTTAGATTCAAGTAGTTGCTCTTATTTTTAAGCTACCCTGTGGTTTTACAAATTTTTTTGTCAATCATAAATCTTGAATAATTTTTTAAGGACTGCTATTTACATTTTAAAACCTATTTGACCAAAAAGATGATCAAAATGTTCGTTATCTTATTGGGAATCTTACACAATATGTATGAAGACTGTACATTTGCAAGGGAGCATCTACATCTTTTCTGGATAATCCAAATGCATGAAAATTTGTCATTGAAAAAAAGAACATTTGAAATTAAAAAAAAAAACTATAGTTTGCTCTACACTAATATTTGAAGCCTCTTTCATTAAATAAGCCATTTTAATGAATAAGAACTCATTAATTTTTTAGATAAAAATAAACCTTTGAAATTTAAATTTGGTTTTATTTAAAGAAAACTCCTATATAATCTTTAGTATCTGTTAAGTGTTTTTCTTCAGAGGAGAGTTTTAAGTGTTTTTCTTATTTTTCTTTATTTTGTATATGTGTATATATATTTATCATCTGTCTGGTACTGGTAAATAGAGATGACATGGATAAATTGAAATCTCCAGATAATCCTCAAGATTAATTTTGATCATAACTTATAAATTATAAAACTATAGTTTTTATGAAAGAAAACAGCTAATTAATTTAGTTTCTGTCTTTTTACCCCATGTTTCCACCCTTTGTTCAGGATACCAATGAACATTAAAATCCATGCTCTCTTTACATACATTTGATATATTTTAACATGAAAGATGGTCTGTAACAGAACTATTACTGTTTTGCTTCTAACAGATGAGCTATCATGTATATTTTTACCACTATGATTTTTAAATCATTCATATTAATGAAATTGTTTCTCTTTTTTTCAGGCATGTTTACATATCACAAGGATTCACACTGCCATTGGTTTAGCAGCTTTAAATGTGATAACTATTCTGAATTCCGATTGGTTGGAATTGTATCCTTTAAACTTTCCACTAGGAGGTGCTAGTAGACTAGAGATTTTTTTAAACTATCTGAATTTTGGAAAACTGTTCTCATTAAGCATTTTTCCAAAGATTCTTGTTAAATTTACTAATAGATTTTCAATAATCTTTATTATTTGTGTTATTACAGCTGTGTAATATCAGCAGATTTAATTAATTGAAAGGAATGACTGAATTTTTTATATTTTTCTCTGAGAACCTTATCTCAAAATAAAAATGCTTATTTTCTATTTCAAATGTTATCTAATTTATCAGAAAATCAAGACTTTTTAAAAAAGTATCTTTTCCATTCATAATGAAGTATTTTTCTGTTCTTTGTATATATTTCACTCAGTTTACTAAACTAAAATTGTGGAAATTAAATCTAGGTCTTAAAAATGCCCCCTGAATCCCAAGATATTCATAAAAATTTAAAAATTAATGGAACTGAAATATTTAAAGCATATGGCATTATTTTTATAGTATTTTTTAAATTAATCTCTATGCCATCTTCTGATCCCTAGTAGTTGTACTGGAGAGGGCATTTCTACATTAGCTTTTTTAATTCTAAGAAGTATGATTGTCTGAAGAAGAAGGGAGAAAAAAAGTAAATAAATGAGCAAGCACTGGAGATACATAGGTTAAAAGAGGGAAAAAATATCCACTTTTAAAAAGTTTACCATTTAGATGAGCAGATGACTACCAATACAAGGTAGTCTGTTCTCAGAGTCAAATGACCATTTTACATTGAGGAAAGGAGTTCTAAGATGGAAAAGATTCAGTGTAGTCTTCCCATAGGAGGTAGAGACATTTGAAAATTGAACCATTCTATCTGATTAACACAGGGCTGTAGAAAGAGTGGGAGAATGACTAGAAAGAAAGACTGCTTTGAGCTGGACCTATTATAGTGCAATGTGTAGGTCCACCTGGTTGAAGCAGAAGGCACATTAGGAATTATGATACCATCAAAGGAAAGTTAAGAGCCCATCTTATGGAGGGCTTTGATTATGTATCTTTGTTGCATTTGTTGGATTAAATCTTGAGGAATGTATATGAAAAATGGGAGACAATGAAATTAAAGGTTATAGGGAGAAAACTACACATTGAGATAATAAACTTAAAATTTCATGTATATTTTCATGTCTAAGGGACCATAATGCCAAATTACACAATATAGAATGCTTAACAATTCTTAGACTTCTGTTTTTATTGTATTATTTACGGTAATCATTTGTTGAATGTTTTAACTTCATTGAAAGTCTGAGTCATTGATACATCTTACTACGCTATGAGCTGTTTGGATTTCATAATATATGTTTGTCATACTTCACATTCTTATCATGGCTTAGATTTGAGTGATATTTTGACTTTAATATTGGTATTGAAGTATTAGATCTTACTTAGCTATCACATTTTTAGGATTATGTTATACATAAAATAATGAATTTGCTAATTGCTTTCTGATGCAATAGACATTAATTTCTATTTAGTCATTACCCAAAAGAGCATATTAAGCATATTTACATATGTTGCATATTTCAAGTTAAATGATTACAGTAAGTTCTCAGACTTTAAGTGAAATGACATATAACGAAACAAGTTTTACCACAGCCTAACTGATATATAAACAAGAGTTAAGTTCTTTTGGCATCTCATCAACATTATAACAAAACGACACTGAAGAAAACGTTACTCAAGGGCCTGCTGTAAATCTAAAACATCTCATCGTTAATATGTATTTACTGCATAAAAAAAAACTGTAGAAAATAAGATTAATGCCCCAAAAGCATGATAATGTATAGGAAAAATATGAGGTAATAGTAGATGGTGATCATGTAGCGCAGAGTTTTCAAATTCTGCTCTGTGCACCACATGATGCCTCAATGACTCCAGAAGAATTCCCTCATCCCCATTCCTGCTTTGACCAGAGCAGTTTAATTTAGTGTGAAATGAAACATTATACTCTATGAAAGTTTCCTGTAGCAAATCCTATGAGCCTACTTCCTCCTCATCTGCCTTCAGTTATAATTTAAAAAAAAAATAATAATGAAAAGTGCTTAGAACTTGTCACTATTATAGATGATCATAAGTGGTAATTATGGTAGTATTATAGTTACTGTCATCAGTGCTATTATCACAGTTATAGAAGTGTATTAGAACTTCTTGTCAATATCTATCCCTTGAATACACTGTTCAGTCTCTGTTGATATGGTTACCTATAAAATAGCATATCCCCTAAATTATTAATTTTCATTCTGCCTTAGCAAATTGAAATACTGGCTGTTTTCCAGTTCTTAAAAATTGTTTGCAGTAATTTGTCCAGCCCGAATGTTTGAATTTTCTATTGAGCCTATAAAATTAATGACTTCCTTAATAACTTAATATAATAATCTTTATTTGACAGTAGAAATATTATGAAATTTGATCTAAAACCTCTCTTGATAAAATACAACTGTGCAAAGTTTGTATGTATAATATCTGTAACTTTTTGACTTTAACACTTTGAGTAAACTCCAATAAAGGCCTTTCAGGTATTACTGTAAGAGAGCAATTGTCCTATTAGCTTATCAATAGTGCCTATGTCTGTGTGTGTGTGTGTGTGTGTGTGTATCCATGTTTATTCAGTTCAGCTCTCTTTTCTTTACATAGTCTGTATTTAATTTTAAAATAATTAAAATGATTACCAAAATCAGTCATGTGTTCTACAGTGAATCCTATGGAATAAATTGCTGCTATTTATAAAATCACCAACATCTTTGTTTAAATTTAGAAAGTATTTTTATATGTCAAATTATAGAAATTTTTGAAACTTGTTAATCTTAAACTTTTTTAAGGAACTCATTAAATACTATCAACTGAACCCCTCCTTTTTCATGACTTTTGGTAATCAAGGAATTATATTATGTAAAATAAAAGGGAAATAAATGAAAGGAAAGGAAGTCTGTGAGATTAATTAGAAAGTCAGTGTTAGATCTGAAAGAAGTATGCAAAAAATAGAATGATGCATAATTCAAAACTCATTTGTTGTCACGGATTTTATGTTAATGCTTAACATTTAGTATGCATAGCTTATGGGACTAGCTGTTTATAACAGCATTACCTTGGATATTCGTTTCCCCCCCTGCTGTTACAAGAAATTGTTGAGCCCTCCCATCATTCCTAGTGATCAAAATACACCAGTAGGCATCTGCAGCATTACCACTGATGACTTATGTCAAATTATGCCTGTAAGTATACAGTTACTAGCATCTTATTCCTTAATGCTAATATCTTCTACCTGTACAGTCTTTCTTCTCCTGATGCTAATATTTTAAAATATGGTTTCTCTCTACTTTTGTAACACATCTCCTTTTTTATCTAACTTTCTCCTTCTTTATATAGACATATCACCCACTCTGCAGCACTGCTCAGCTCTAATAGCATAGTAGAACAGGCTCTGAAGTCAGAAAAGCAGAGATTTTAATCTGGGCTCAGCCACTGATTAGCTCTGTAAACTTGAATAAGTTTAACCTTTCTGAGCTCCAGTTTCTTTATGTGATCAATAGGATAATAAAACATATTGGGGGGATTATATGGCATAAGAAAGCACTTAGTACGTGATTACTTCTATGGATCCTTATTAAGATGACACTGCAAAATCATTAACAATGTCTGTAACAACAGCTCCAAGATCAATACAACATGAATATCACAGGACTGTCTCTTAGGACATTCCTCAGTTCAAAAATTAGATTTCTGATCATCAAATTTAAGTCAAGGTTAAAACTTAGTAGATATATGGATAGTACATGCATCTTCCTGAAAATGTTATATTTCTCAGCTGAGTTTTGATAACTATTGGTCAGCAGAGAATTCCTGGTAATATTTTAGCAAATACCTAGATGTGGACATTTTCTGTTGCTCATTAATTATCTAAATATCCCTGTTTTAATTGTCAGATGAGTTTGATGTACAGTTGGTGCCTTCCTATGAACGCTGAGAAACCTTTCCGCTCTTCATATTCCCCACGGTGTTGACATCAGATACATTTTTGAAGTCTGTTTGGGTTCTTTCAGATTAAGAGCACAAATTTTATAAGACTCGATAGGAAAATAGTATGACAGTTTGCAAAAGTTAATAGAGCAGGCTCTGACTGAGAAACTGAAAGATAGGCCTTTTCTAGTTTTGTATCTGCAACATACTAGCTATGGCCCTGAATGATTCACTTAATTTTCTTACCTGTAAAATGAAGGGAGTAGACTCATCTCTGAGTTATCTTCTCGTTTTATATTTCTGTGATTTTTTCATTCCTCTTAGTTTTTGCCAAAATTTTTACCAATAAATTTCCTAATTTTATTATGTTTTTTGTCAATAAATTATTTATTTTTATGATTAAAGATATTTGAATTTGACTCATTTAAATGCAGCTTTTTCAAAGTTAATAATGGGTATTTTATGAATGACTACGCCAATATGGTGTTTCATATTGTGGAGCTGAAGATTTCATTGAGCTGATTTCATATTATATTAACTCTTTAATAATGAATCCAGTTTGTACATATGAGATCAACTATTGAAAAAACTAAGTTTCTATGCATGCATCAATAAAGACTGAAAGGAAGCAGGAAAACTGCTGCTATGTTAGAATAGTAGAATGTGGGTAATTTTTGGAAAACACTTTGTAAATAGGTTATTAATTTATTAGTAGTATCAAAATTGGCACTAATTTCCATTTAGTATATGGTAAAAATATATCCTAAAAAAGTTTTTTAACTGCTTTTTAATTCAATTCTTTACTATTTGTATTTTTACACTATTTTCAAGGAGAGTAAACAGGAAAGCAAAGAGAAAGTAGATATATTTCTTAATTTAAAGACAGTATCTGTGAGTATAGGACAAAAAGTACAGAGAGTAAGCAAAATTTTCAACAATAGAGCATTCAATATGGTGTTAATAAATACAATAGTTTTCTGTAACCATGTTAATGAATACTCTATTGCTTCTCTGAGAGGTGATCCATAACAAAGCATCAGAATTGTCCAGCAACAATAAGAAGAAATTTTCCCAACAGTCATGAAAATTACACTTGAGGGTTTAGTTGAAAGTAGAGAGGCAAGTATAACCTTGAATCAGCAACTGGAATATCTCTTTTCCTTCTGTTTAAGTCACTCTCAAATATGCTTTATGAATAAGACCAGGGTTTCAAACTGTAAAAACACTACCCTGTTTCTTCACATACTCTTTAATTATAGGTTAACACAATCAAAAAAAAGTTTAACTATGGGTAATTAATATTTTAGAGATAGCATGTTACAGTTAAGAGTCTAAGATTGACAGTATGAAGATATTCTCAACAAAAATTGAAGTTTGAAATAGAAAAACTGGGAATAAAAGGCCTACAGTCCTGAATAAAGCAGATTGGAGTATATAACATTATGACCTATTTACCTTGTATTTTGTCATTAAAAATTTAACCTTGGAAAGAAGATGGTAAATTCTTTCCTTTGGAGTCACCTAGTAGTCCCTTGAGTTCTTAATAAAAAATCACAAATCTTCCAATGATAATTTTCAGCATCCATAATTTTTATTAATTGAAACAAATGATAACAATCATCAAATCTGTGCCCGTCTAGATTTGTATAAAAATTTCTGATTTTAATGGAATGGAAAATCTATTCTGTATGAAAGTATGTAAGATTAATTTAACCATACTATTTATCTTTTTAATAATTTAAAACTAATTTTTCATAAAAACTGAAAAGTTTTTTAAGTATTTGGTTGTTTTTTATTTGTAAATCTTTGCTCATGGATAACATGAATTATAAACTAATATAGGAAAATGTTTTTTCCAGAGTTCTCAGCTTCTTAGGAGAGGAAAGCACTGTAACTGAAATATAAAGCCCACTTAACATGCATGAACTCTATGTTTTTATGTTTAAAAGATGTATCCTGAAATGGTAGATTTTTTTAAGAATATAAATTGAGAGTGAGAAATATTACAAATTTATAAATAGTAATGTTGCAGGTAGCAGTATATTATGATGGAAACTATGCTCTTAGCTTGTTGCACAAGAATAGACCCCAGAGTTATGCCTCTGGTTAGAACTGCATATTTTCCTCCTATATGACCTTTTCCAATGAAAGGGTAGATTGTAGAAATCATTAACAAACATTTCGTGTCCTGGAAAATACATCTCAAATATTATCGTTATTTTACGATCTGAAAGAGTATCTGCTCTATCTCACAGGCAAGTGAGCTATAGTAGATCTGCTAAACTTTTAGGTAATACTGTTTGGTTTAAAAACACAGATAATAGATTTCTTTTTACAGGAGTTGGCCCATGGACTAAGTGAACTCCTGGCATATGAAGGCAATGTTGAAGAAGATTTCTATTCAACATTCCAGGTACTGTTAACACAAATAGCTTCCTGTTAACCACATATTTCATATATGAAAAATGCCATTAAACACCCATTATTAGAATGTTAAAAATGTTATTAAACACCCATTATTAGAAAAGATGAACAGGATTAATCAACGCATACCATCTCCTATCTTAACTTGATAAAATAGAGTCAGTGAAGCAGACACATGTAAATGAGCAGTCACAAAAGTGCTTAAAGAAATTCATCAATGGTAAGAGTACTTCCTACTTTGCTAGGCAACCGACATGTTCCCTTGACTATTACGTCCTCAGAGCTTTAAACTTCTAAAAATAAGCCTCTTCTGTAGCTTCAATATAAGAAGTTAGGGGCAGAAACTAATGTATCGAACCAAAATTCTCATTTCCACTCCCCTAACAATAATTGGGAGGTGACTATTATAGTAATCCACATAGCTCCAATAGGTCTGAGTATTACCTAAATGGCCACACAAGTTTTGTGAACAT